>NC_031789.1:3689815-3719746 GCF_001522545.3 Parus major
TGTATGAGCGTACACACGTGTGTATGTGTGCCTGCAGGTGCGTGTCCATGTTCTGGCATGTATCTCTGTGCTGCAGGTCCATGTAGGTGCACACAGGACACACACACCCAGAGCAGAGCTGTCCAGCTCCCCGCAGCTCCGTGTTATCCCGGCACACGGGTTCGTTCCCGGCGCCGCTGCGGCAGTCCCGGAGTGTCCCCCTGACCTTGCTGCAAACCGCAGCGGCCTTTGGGCCGCGGCCGCACGGCTCTGGGAGTGGATGTGCCCGCACGCTGGGCCGGGGGATGCCACCGGGGACCCCCCTCAGCAGGGACAGTGGCCGGCGCTCCGGAGATCCAGCACGAGGCTGGAAGAGCGCGTTCCCCGGCGGAGCGGGAGCTGCGGGAGGAGCAGGGATGGGGGACCAGAGATGGGGGACCAGGGATGGGGGACCAGGGATGGGGCACCGTGGATGAACGAGCGTGTGGAGCCCCGCGTTTGCTCAGCCGGGCCCCGCAGGAACAGCCGGCTCCCCCCGGCCGCTTCCTCCGGGCCCCTCTCCAGATAAGCACACTGACTTTAGTTAAAGTGTGTGCCAGCTGCAGCCCCGCGACCAGAGCAGGCAGAGACGTGGCGCTGAATGATAATTAAATACATTCGCATCATCTGTCATTTTTTACTGCAGGTGCCGGTGTAATAAATCCGAGCTTGACTCTTCTGTCAGCTGGCAGCGAACATGTTTTAACGCCAAATCCCGGGGGATGAATTCAGAATGGCTTGGCCTTGCACGGGGAGGAGTCGCCTGTAACACGCCAAGTGGGTAACACATACTTGATTGCTTTCATAGTACTTTTATTATTTTGGTGACACGTGCCTGATGTAGCGTTTCAACCCACTCCCACAGGGAAGGCAAACATTTCCTCCAGCGTCTTCCTGCCACACCCCAACCCTCCACACACAGCCCCAGCTCTGCTCGCCTCAGCCCCCTGCACTGTCCCAGCATCCTGATGTGCCTGTGACCTGTTAGGGTTATTAAGATTCTGGTCAAAGAGGAAAAAAAGTTAAAGGAAAAAAGCAAACAGAAAAAAACCTGCAAATTAATTTAATTAGAACAATGACAATTGAGAAAATTAAACATTTAGGTTACTATGCTGTAAAACCCTAACTCATCCCTCCAGTGCACAGTGAAGGAGCAGCTCTGTTTCACCATGGATGTATGCAAACTGCTCCCCAGTCATCCTGTGGAGAACAGCGAATCCTTCACTGCAGATACTGCTGGGAAACTCCATATGACACCATTTTCCACGGGCATCCACACACCTGTGATGCAGCATCAGCCTATTAAGTGTACTGACTCTGCAATAATGAACTGTTTTGGTTTGAAGTCAATTTATTATTTTACCAATAGTTTTTCTCTTGCTTTCCGCATACGGCCCAGTTGATGCACAGATCAGGTACAAATCCAGGTGCCGCAGGATGCTCCTGTGTCCAAGCTGGCCCCTGTCCCACGAAGGACAGCCAGGCCTGGCTGCAGGAACCAGGCCCTGCAAGCCCAGGTGGGAAAAGCATGGAGTGTGAAGGGAGAAGCCAAAACCCCAACGAGAACAATCCTCCCAATTCTCACTATGGAGCACCGGTGCCGCGGTGTGCCACGGCTGGGGCTTGCCAGCTGCACCCGCTATTTATAACCCTGGCACTTACACAATTACCACTCGACAACTTACAATACAGGCCTGGAAATCAGAGCACTTTATTTACCCAGCCAAAGCTTTATCGGTGCAGTTGGCTTTCCAATGAGGGAAATGTTGTTCATGAAGCACTTCCTTGTAGGTGCCTGTCTGCCTTCAGCTGCCCTGAACAGCATCTCCCCTCTGGCAGCACAGGCTGGTGGGAGACACGCAGGTAAATCCTTTGGCAGCACTCTCCATCTTCTAGGACTTGCTGCACTTTTTAAGCTAATAAAGTCCCAATTCTAATTTGAAGCAGAAAATGCAACTGAAGGGGCAAACAGCTGTGGGTCCTGCCCCAAAGTGGGCACAGGTTCCTGTGCTTGTTCCTAGGTGGTTTCTACCTATATTCACTGTGTGCTCCACTCCTCATTCAGTTTTGACTTTGTCATGGTACTTTGCCAGCCATATGTGTCCTGTGCACATGTCATTTTTTAACAAATTACATCAAATTAAATCATAAGTAAGCTGAGTGGCTTCAGAAGAGCAGAAACCCCTTTTTGTGTGCAGAAAACCCGGTGCTGCTGTTCTGCAGTTTCCTTGGCATGCACATGGCTCTGCTCAGCGCTCCCTTGCTGGAGCAGCAACAGCCCTGTAACACCATCAAAACACAGGGACAGCTCTGAATTCAGGGGCAGGAATCACTGACACTGAATTTACAGCATTGTTACATGTCCCATCCCAGCAACAGACTGTCCCAAAACAGGGTCCTTGCCACCCTCCCCAGCATATTCCTAAACCCATAATCCCCAAATCCGGGATCCACCAGTGCCAAAAATTCCTGATGCGAGTTTGCAGTTCCCCCCACCAGCACTACTGCCTGCAGCATCAACCCCTGCTTTAAACAAAAGCACGGTTTTCCTTTCATTAAAAACATTCCCACGGATTAAAGATTTGGAGGCCACAGCAAAGCAAGTTAAACATTTACTTTCTATTAAAACATCTAAATGAGAAGATTAAAACCTGTTTTACATTTAACAGGCAAAGTCAAATCAGCACAGGAGCAGCTTAGTGCGTACTTAGAGCCAAGGCCTTCTGATGTGCAGAGGTAATCAATTTACAGAGGGAGGGATTTCCTAAAACTACTCAGAAAGGGGTAAAAAAAATAGCACACATACATTTGAGCAAATCTTTCCCTTCTGTCCCCATGGCCGCCTCCTGGAGCTGTTTTGCTGCAGCTCCAATCAGCTCACTCCCACTGACAGCTCTTGCCCCAGATTCCCCCATAAAATATTTTCACAGCTGATTAGTCTATTTAGCACGTTGCACGCTTAAGCTCTTTTGTTTATTTTTCATTTGAGATGGCAGGAAGAGATGATCCAATAGAATGCAGAAGGGGGTTATTGACTGTGTTTAATGGCAACTGTTTGCAGGAGTAGCAGTTAGAGGTCACAGAGGTGACGCAGACACAGCTGACTGCTGCAGGAATTTCTGCTCTAATTTTCTAACATCCAAACAGACTCTGCCTGGTAACAGAAACCACTGAACTACAGCTGGTTTCTGCCAAGGCAGAATTCCCGGGGGAAGCTGAAAGTCTCCCTTTACAGGGCCAAAATCCAAGTCTATTTGTATTCGCCTGCAGCTGATCTAGCAGCATTCGGACACGACACCAGCTCTGTCCTGCCATGCAGGTGCTGAGGCAAAGCCCCCACTGCTGCCAAGCACCCCTTTCACAGTGTGTATGAGCCAAACTTGGGGATCACCCATCCCACCAAAAGGGTTTTTGGTGATGCAATTTCAGATGAGTGTCAAACCCACGGAGCAACACAAAGCACCGTCACTGCTGGACACAGTCCTCCATCCAAACACCTGGGACCCAAAGCCTGAACTGGCACATGCCGTGATACCCCGTGGCCAGCACAGAACCCCACAGGGACTCACACACGGATGGATCTCAGTCCCAGGTTTCCAACTGAGGTGCTCTGATGCAATGAATGAGTAGCTGATTTTACACCCCCTCTCTAACACAGCTCCATGAGTTGATCCTGCTGCCATTAAAAGGGATCAGAGCTCCCACACTCCCATATAAACAGAATTAGACTGAATCCCCCACATGTCCTAGAGATCATCCCAAAGAGAAGTCTCTACTTCAGTTATACAATCCTCAGCTTCAAAAGTTTATTTAAAAAGTGAAAAGCAGCAGAAAGAAGTGCGGGCCAGAGCAGATGTGTGCAGCCCCTGGGGTGGAGGGTTGTTTACTTTTAAATGATCACACCATTTCAGGGTGAAGCAGCACCCAGCTAAAGGAAGAATCACATGAAAGTGCTGCTTAACTGACCTTGCCAGACAAGTTTTTTTTGGCATGAGCACGTATTATGCAAAAGGAATAATCCCTTTAACTAAAATATTTGGAAGAGGGTTGCACAGCCAGGAACCAAAGGGAGGTTTTGCCATTATTTCTCATCTGATCATGCTGAATAAAATGGTCCAGTTTACAAAGTATTTTAGGACAGCACTCGGAGGTTGTCTCTACTTGCAAGAAAATGCATTTTGCCACTTGTGCAGACTAAACATACTACACGCAGACAGGAGAGTAGCTGGGTGCCCCCAAGGCTCGCTGGAGAGAAGCCACACGAGCCATTGGCCACGGATGATGCTCACAGCGAAGGGTCCCAGCACCAGTCACAAGCAGGACGCAGGGGAACGGCCCTGGGACGCTTTGCAGCTACCAAGCCCTCAAGGCCCTGCAGCACCCGAGTGTCAGTGCTCCCGCTGCCGTCGTTCACACTCCGACAGCCGGACACGGGAGCCCACCGGCACGGCAGCGGGGAGCTGCGAGCTTCAGCGCCCGCCTCCCCCCGCGCCCCTCCCCGGGGCCGCCTGAGGCGCTGCCCCTGCCGGAGCCACGGCGTTGGCTGCCCTACAATCGCCGTCTTCTCCAAGCCCTCATCTTCCCTGCAAACCTGCACATTCAGTGCCTTCGCAGCACCCTCCTGTGGGGATTCCGCGTCCGTACAGACACGGGGGCAGCTGGAAACGGGGCGCGGTGGAAACCCTCCTCTTCCTCCTTCTCCGGCGAGGCGCTGGGACAGGCAGCACCGGCAGGCTCGGCCGGCGGCTCCGGGGGAACAGGCCGTGCCGCCGGCACGCACCGCGGGCCCGGTACCGAGCAGGCCGGGGAGGAGGCGATGCCGAAAGCACCGCGGGCCCGGTACAGCCCGCACGGGACGGGCGAGCGCGGGGGCTGCGGCACTCCCGGCACTGCTCCGCTCGGCGTTTGTCTGAAACCTATTGACTCACAAAGCCAAGCAGCGACAGGTAATTACAGAAAGAAGTAAAAATGAGTAGATCTCTTTGCAGCAACCTCTGACATACACAAAGTGCTCCTCAGCTCCTTCCCTGGGGTGTGCAATTGCCCCCCAAAGGGTATATCACTGCTTAAAAACCCGCTCTCAAAAGCAGGGAAACCTTCACTTAGCAGCACCTCGTTTGGAACCACTTTTGCATCAACACTTTTGTTTTCATGGTGATGCTGCATTTTCATTCAGACACTTGAAAGCATTTTTTGTCACAAGTTGCAGTGATTTTACACAACACTTTGCACCTCAATGAAAATCAAACAGTGCACTGATTTTTAAGAGAAAGAAGACTGAAAAGTAATAATTATTATGTTACTAAACATTTTTTAAAAATGGTGTGTTAGCTACACTTTTAATGTACAGCATTCAGAGTGGTTCTAAGATACAGAAATCCCAGATATTGCAAGAATGCTGCAAAATTAGACTTGGCTAAATCTCAAATCTGAATCACCGATTACCCTGCAGGTTACACAGTAATTTAACATCCTTCAGCATGTGACTTGCAGAGAGCACACAAATCAGTTCACATGTGCAACGGGCAATAAGAACATGGATATGGCATCATTCACTTTTGAAGCCTCTCACACCAAATGAATTCATCTTAATACATGATGCTTCTGCAGGAACAAACTAAATTTTTTGCTTCCCGAACAAAGGATTTTCGAAGAAGCCTGGCAGATGAGCATTTGGTGAAGCCAGACACACTACAGACACACCCCTCTAGTTTAGATGCTCTAAAGCAAGGAAAGAGCAAATTGTGGGAGAGATGATAATCCCTCATTTATCTTTTCCTCCACCTAACAAGAGAAGTTCTTTCCATGCCCTCATTGCCTGGCAATGACCACTTTCACCTATCAGGAGTGGAAAGTTGCTCCCATCCCTGGAGCACTCAAGTATCCTGTCATGGAAAAGAAGAGGCTGTAGAATCAATCACACAGAATCTGTCAGAGAAGACCATCTAGTCTGGAAAATTCAGGTGCAAAACCGCAATTAAAGACTGCCTTTCCATTGCCAGAAAGCCTTTCCAAACCATCATCCTGGACAGGAACTAAAACCTTCTCTAGAAAGTTAAAAATGCATCGCACTCGTCAAACTCTGAGAAAGGAAGAGCTGCTCAGCTACTAAATTTTCAAGACATAACTACTGAGCCTTGCTCTTCCAGGGCAAAAAAAGGCTGAGGCTGATGGGAAGCAGGTGTATAGAGGCTGGAGGCAAAGGCAGAAAATCCATCCAGCAGAATCCAGGAAGGCACGGAATCAGATGTGGCAGAACTGAGCAGGCAGAGCTGCAGCAAGATGCACAGGATTTTTGTTGTTACTGTGCCATGAGGTCTGTGTCCAAGGAAGGCAGGGATTGGGTAGGTGAGGAGACTCTCATCATTACTGGATATATGACGTGACTTATTACTATCATCAAAAACTACAGTGCCTTCCCAGCAGCAGGATTTTCTGGATGAGAACACTCCATTTCTACCTTGAAGAATATAAATTCTTCCTCCACTACCCAGCCCTGCTCAGGGGATAGTAGAGCTATTCCCAGCTACAAAGAAAATGTGTCCTAAATAAACGGAGAAGAGAAAGGCAAATAAAATGTTTGATAATAAAGTCTTGCAAGCTGTAAACTTTTACAGGAGGGAAATAATCTCCACAGCTGGAAGGACACCTCTCCTGGCATCAAGGTCAAAACTTTTTAAGGAACAGAGGCCACTAGGCCACAGACTGGCCCCAACCCAGTTGGTACCTCGGGAGGACAGTTCCCTGGCTGCTGCCTTCCACATATCCACAAGAGGAAAAGCCAAGCCACAGCATAAACCCTGGCTACCAGATCATATGTGGATCCAACTACTGAATCAGTAATTCCTCAGCCCCTTCCTCAGCCCTGTCACACACAAGGGCAGAGGGGAATGAGAAATGAACAGAGGGACCTGAGTGACAGGGCAGCAGAGCTTCTCACTGGGAGCACATTGCGTGATGTGGCACCTTCCAGGCCCCTCACAAAGAATGGAGAAAAGCAAGTTGTAGTATTTGTTTCATCCGTTCATCACAACAGGAACATCAGCCAGATCTAGACTAGGTCCAAGGGATAATCACTGTAATTAGCACTTCGTTCATATAATTACCAGCAGACCCTGTAACATTTTACAATGGAGGTAATTACCCACATTTTACAGCTGAGGAAACAGATACAGTGCAGGTGAGTAACTTAAAAGAAATCATCAGTGAAACTGTGGCACAGCCAGAGGCTGCAATTATCCTTATTCCCAGCCAAGGCTCTCCCCAATAATCCATGCTGAATTCACTTCTGTCTTGTGGGAAGGAATCCAGAGAAAATAAACACAAACTGGAATTTCCAATGTCTAGAAGAGCTGAAAAGCAGACAAGCCAAACCTGAAGGAGAAATAAAAACACATGTTTATCACTGAGCACTTTCTGAGCCGAATGTGCAGCTATGAGCAGGGGACAGGCAGAAGACCCTGCTCTAGCAGACACAAAGCCAATGCGGGGTGTCAAGAGCTACAGTTCTACTTCTGAAGCAGAGGAAAAGCAGAAGCACAGCAGAGGGTCAGGGCTGGCTGCCCAATGGTGCCGGCTCAACCACTCAGCCATCAGAGTCCTTATGCAAGTCAAGAAGTTAGAGATTGAAGCAGGAGCAATAATTAAATTATTTAAGGACTTTACAAACCAACGCACACCCAGAGCGGCAAGCAGGGTGACAAGCCTGAGAAATTCACCCCCACCCTAAAGAGAACCTCCCTGCACAGTGGCTGCCAAGGATCCCAGTTCTGCCCCAAGAGCCGGCGTCCCAGTGCAAGGCCAGAGCAGCACTCAGGCTCTGCTCTGGAATGGGGGAATTCCCTTCCCCTCTGAGCACAAGAGCAGTGGGAGCAGTGGGATCCATGCCTAAAACCCACCAACCCTGAAAAGTGAGCAGGGTTAGCTGGCACTTGGTCAGTTTATTGCATAGGGTCAGGTGCTACACAGTAATCTGTGTTTTCTCAGGTAGTTTTGGGCGGGTGATACAGACCTGTCCTGTCATTCTGCACCTCTGGGTGAGTTTCAGTGTTAATAAAAAACGGTGTGTTTGTGCTGCCCAATATATCTGATTTTCAAAAGTAGTCAGACCAAAGTGAGGAATTTGCTACTGCCTATTTTTATTAAATAACCAGCACATGCAGATGACACACAGGTGTCTATTAGGTTGAATAAAGCAGATTAGGTTAATCCAACCCCAGCTGCAATACCTGAACTGCAAGACATGCAACACTCTGAATCTTGTACGTGTGCCAAGGATTTCATTTCAGCCCTTCAGCCTTCTCTTAAGGTTAATACGTAAGAGCCTCCAGCAGCAGAAGATACTGCATAGATTTCAAAATTAAGACTTGTTTCAGGAGTGGATGTTGTCAACATTCTGGCTTTGAGTAACAGAAAAATCTCATAAGCAGGAACAAATCTCTCAATAGAGTATTCTCTCAATATCTAAATAGACAAATGTTTTGCTTTGCAAACATTTTGCAGCATTTGTGTAGTTCTTTGATTAAGTGTTTGATGAAAACATGTATTTGAGTTACTGCTCAGTGAAAAACAAGCTCAGTAAAGTGAATTGAGTTCCATCTTCTCTTGCCATCTAAGGGTCAGCTGTTGCTGTTCCTGCTGTATCCAGCAGCACTGCAGCAAAAACCTGGGGACAGATTTTACACTGGGGCAAATAGCAGTGCTACTGCTGGGTCAACAAAGCAGCTTTTCTTGCCAATATTTACTGTGTTTTATAGAGGAAATGGGGGACAATTCCTATCTCCTCCCTTCCCAAAGGCTGTATACCTCCTCCTCCCTCAGTAGCTCTAGCATCCTGGAAGCCCCATGCAATAGCTGAACAGCCATGACCCATATTATTTACAGTGATTTCTGCGAATAACCATTCTGCATCTAACACAATACATGGAAATATCACAACAAAGCATGCATCACTGTCATCCCACCACCTTGGGAGCTACACCCGGAAAATGCCATGGGTCAGAGTGCTTACCTTATGAAAGAAGGCAAGATGGACATGACAAAACATGAAATGAGACAAAAAAAACAAACAAAAAAACCCAAGACATTCTAACTATTTTTTAAGCTCTATTTTTTTTATTATTGACTCCAATTACCAACATCAGACATTTTTATTCCATTTCTTCTTTTTCCCTGCTATTTGTTCTAGCAGGAGGCAGCCAACAGCCAGCTCTCTGCACAGGGAAGGAGATTTCCTTCAGTTTCCAGACGTTTAAATAAAGGTTTTTAAGAATTGCTGCACTGGAAAGTCAAGGCATTCACATCTAACTGCTGCCAACATAAAATATGTGTTATGAGGAGAAAAAGAGTCTTCAAAGAGTTTGCTTGGGCAAAGTAAGTAAGTATTTTTTTCCCAATGAGTTTTAAAAATCCTGTTCTGGAGACTGGAGAAATGGCTTAAGATGGTTTCTGGAAGATTCTTCTTCTCAGGCTGACAGGTAGCATTAAACCCAAGCCAAAGCCACATCCCAGCCATCCCAGACAGGCTTGGTGAGAAGCAGCAGTCTGTGTACCAGAACTGACAACTCCAGGTCTACAAAAACAATTACAGCTGAAATTTGGAACAGGAGGGGAAGGGAAAATCCATCTGAATGCTTCAAGCACTGATGGAGACTGTGACAGTCCAGCACAGCTCATAGCCACGGGGTCAGAGAAACTCATACAGTAACAGAGAGGTGCTGGGCAGGGAATTCTGTGGATACTGCATCTGCCACTATTTTAGCAGGCAATTCTGCCATACAAGGGCAGTTTAAAAACAACGATCTTGCAGTTAAGTACGGAGATCAGTGCTGGAAATACCCTTCTCAGGCAGGGATGCCAATTCAAACCAGCTGTTTCCTGAACCAGGTTCTGATGTTGATGGTGCATCCCCTCTGTTCAGGTAGAACCTGCTAGGGCTGAACCCTCAAAACTCACAGAGGACTCCTCAGAGGGGAAGGAGACAGCTCAGGCTCAGGTCAGCAGGACTCCCAGACAGGAGCAGAGCCAAATGCAGTCCAGGAGGGTGTTCAGGTGAGCTCCAGGCTCCTTCAGAGGCCAGGCACCAGCTGAGCCCAGTGGCACTACGTGAACAGCTCGCTACAATTTTAATCTGTAGTCCTAATGAACGATATAAAGTTTTATAAGCATCAACAAGGCTCTGAGAAGACCTAAATCCATTTCAGTGCTCATTTAGCAGCTTCATCTGTGTGCAATTAAAACTTCAGCATTAAATGTTAGAGAATAAAATAATGAGACACTTAAAAAGTAATCTGTACTTCAGTGGGCCATGCTCAGTGGATTTCATATGATCATTTACCAGATAAAAATAGAATCTGGCCAAAATATGTCTTATCCACGGCTTCCCTTTCAACAGGAAAATGGAAAGAACCAACTAAGCGCTGGGGGCTTTGCCATCCCACGTACACACAACACTGCTTCCCTAAGCACAGCCGTGCCTAAAGCACAGCTCCAAGCATTGATAACTTCCCTTTGGGCTCCAATGATAACAGAAAAATAAATGCAAATTGAGTTTCAAGTAAGATTTTCATTTTGGTCTGAAGCCTAATCTTTTATTAAAACAGCTATCAGTTTGGAGCTGATGGTTAGGAAAAGTTAACTTCAGGACAGGGAAAAAAATTTAACAACAAAGAATAGTTCTTATTCATAAGTGTATCTCAAATTCTCCCAAGGTTACTTTAAGCTATGAAAGTTGACTAGAGGGGGACACAGATGGGCCACAGACAGGCCACGAGAATGGGTTTTACTGAACAAAAGAACTGTAGAAAAAATGTGAATTAAAAGCAAAGATGTACATAAATATCAAAATAGATTAAGCAGGAGAACACAGATCAAAAGAAGTGAAGTATTATAAAGGAAACATACACACAATTAAACTTAAAGGAAGCAAAACCAACAAAAAAATACTTATTTTATTAACAACTGAAATAATGTTTATTCAAGAAAAGCCAACATTGCGCATCCTCGTAGAAAAGAAAAAAGACATCTGGGGAGGTCAAAGAACACTACAGTTTAAAATGATGAAATGTTACAGCTTACACACCAAAATTAAAAATGAAATGAAATTAAAAAAATGAAATGGTTACCAAAGTAATGCAGGTCAAGGGATCAAAGGTGAAGGGTCACACACTATTAAAAAGAAATCCAAAAGGGCGTCTGCATCAAGATCTCTGCAAAACAAAGGAGCTTCAGTGAGTAAAACTAGAACCTTCTACGGAAGCACATCAAAGCTCTTGCACTTCACACCCAGCCCATGGCAGCACACTCTACTACTCTCTTGTGCTGGTGTCCTGCAGCCACTGACCATTCCTGCGGCCACTGACCATTCCTGCGGCCACTGACCATTCCTGCGGCCACGCTGCCCCAGCCACACTGGGTCATTCCTTCCAGCCACTCTGGCTTGTCATTATTAACCTCCCTGTAGACAGGCTCCTTAAGGTTTTCCCATTTCCATGCTGGAGCACTGGTTTCTTGTTTCACAAACTGTTTTCAGCGCCAAGGGCTTGAGGCAGCGCAGCCCAAGCCTCGGCTGCAGGTCCTGCATTGGCACTGACCACTACCTGTGCCGAGGACACTCTGCTTAGGTCAGAACACTCCTGGCTGTCAACACAACTGTTGGATTGCTGTTTTTCAGGGAAAGCTTGAATGCCTTTTCAACAGTTTTCTTTATTCACTGTAACTGTGGAAATCTGGTAATTATTGACACACACACACACTGAACCCCTCACATCGTAACGTATTGCTTTAACACTCCAATAAAAAAGTAATTCAAATGTGGTTTCCAAGACAAAGGCCTCTCCTCCTGGAATTTCAATTACACAGAAGCTATAAAACAACCTTTGGTACCCATTTCCAAGCAGGATGCAGTCAATTATCTATACTAAATTTATGCAGAGAACGTAATATTTACATCAGATAACTTTTGGAGAAAGACAACCACCAAGGGCATTGCATCCCTCTTCATCCCAGCATCCCTCCTCCTGCCTGGCAAGGCATTAAGTTTTGGGAGACTCTTATCTGGACCAAACCAGCCCTGTGCTTGAAGCCAAGAAACAAACTCTCTGCACAAAACCCTGCCTTTGTAGGCAAAGAAGGCCCCAGTGTCAGAGAACCACTGTATGTAACACTGAGATGTAGCACAAGGATCTAGTCTGCCTGGTTGTTTTTCCAGAAAACAAATCTCATCTTTCCACATCATTCCTGCTTCATGTGTGTCACGGTCAGGAACCTGCTGAAGAATGTGAGAAGGTCCATATTTCCCCTCAGTAGCCGTGTCTGGCAAACCCTAATGCTAAAGTTAACCTTAAAACTCAGTTCCTGCCATTATTTCCAGCATTTATCAATTCCAGTTTCTGTGAGCCAAACTAGTAAGTCCACGTTTCCACAGTTCCCTCACTGCTGCCCTAGGCTGCCTCCTGTCACCACAGCTCACACTGCAGATGTGCCTCAATATCAAACTCAGTATCAAAGAAAGCAGTTTGGGAACCCAGAAACTTTGCAATAACTCAACAGCACGGACACAGACTTGCAGTGACTCATTAGATGATTAAGTCTGAATGCATCAACATTAGTTTTGTGAGCAGGAAAACCCCAGAGCTTAGGAACCTTAGTGGTGCATGACAGGGACATGCCCGCAGGACACACCAACATCATGGGGCTCCCTCACAACTTCCCAGGTAACAAGAAGTTTGCACAGATGAGTTTTAGGTAACCCCAGGAACATTTTAGCCCTGAGACAACAATAGTGGGGCACAATCCCAAGGTGGGGCAGCTCTACAGGGCTCTCCAGTGCCCATCTTGGTCCAGGGCTGTGTGCTGCAAACAGCTCCCAGCTCCTGCAGTCTGCCAACAACGGGGCACAGACACCAGATACAAAGGAATGAACACAGACTTGGCTTTTCTTTCCCCCCTATTGCAGTGGATTATGCCCTCTCCTGCTCTCCCTAGGACACTGTTCCTTCCGAAGACCACTGCTTCTTTCCCTCTTTTCCTTAGGCAGTGCCCCAGAAGGAAACTTTTGCTTTCATTGGCACTAATTTTTCCTTCATATCTAGTTTTCCTTTCTCATCTAAATGCTCTGATTTTTCTATTCCAAATGAAACAGCCACCCTCAGAAGCAGCAAACCTGAGACCAAGATGACAGGATTTCAATCCTTTACAAAACATAATCTCCTCAATTCCTATTCATTTGCCAAGTAAACCAATTCCTTTGTGTGTGTACATGCCAGGCCCTGGCAGAGAGACTGAGTTTCTAAATTGACTTTGTTGTAACATTCTCCTTGTATAACGTGGAAGTACACTTTGTGTAACACCAGTGAGTATTTTACTCAGTGCTAGGCACGCCAGAGACCCAGACACACAATGCAGTGGTACCTACCACTACTGCTGGCATTCCTGCAGATAAACAGGTAAATACTAACTGAATTAATTCACTCTCCTGACTCCCTCATATTTCAAGAAGGGTTTCTGTAACTGGTAACTCCAACTTTTTCTTCCCCATACATCAGATTCCACTTCTGCTTTTAATACTACACTTTAGGATAATCAGATACAGTTAACAAGGACAAGCCAGAACAGATGACACAGATTAAGAATAGCACACCAGGTCCATCCACTGGAGGAAACAACACTCCACCTTATTTTCTCACAAGACAAAGTATTTGGAGCCACTGTACAGACACTGTCCAAGTGTCTGGACACACATTTATTGCTGCTGAACTACAGTCATCTGCAACACCCACTCTGTGGAGGAACCTGGAAGTGTCAAACAGCAAAAAATCCTAATACCACTGAACAATATTCAGAGGTACTTTGGCATGTTACTAACGACAGTCAGGTGGTTCAATACCATCAACATTTTATACATTGTGTACAATATGCTAAAACTAACTATGAAGTATTTTTTTTTTCTTTAGTCTATCATTAAGTGTAAAAAAGTGAATTCATTAATTTAATTTATTCAAGAGTTCACATGGAGTAAAACAACAAAAAAAAAATCCAGGAGGGCAGTGAATTACTCCCAACTCTCCATCTATTTTTTGCTCTGCCTTATAGGAGTCACTCCAGTTCCAGCACTCTGGAACTGCCCAGCACTACAAGATCAGCAATTTTTTACTGACCCTAACATGAACAAATGGGAAGGGAAGAAAAACTAGGTTTCCCTAAGAGGATCCTCATCAGAATCTCTCTGTGAATAGCATAGCATGAACCAGTATTACTGCCCTTGTCCAAAAATCACCCAGTTTGGTAGGTAACCTTCGCATTCTGCTCAATCCCCAGCTCGTTCACAGCAGTCACTAGAGCTGTAAACACAACTGAGAAACTGCAAACACAATGCCAGCACCACATTCCTGCTTTGCACATTAAGCAAATCACAGAATTTCATTTATTTCACAAAATAAACCCACAATTAAGTGGTTCTGTTAGAGAAATTGCCGTCTCGTTCAGGGATCAGCCTCAAAGCCCAGGCACATGCGCAGCGGGAGGAGCCACCCCCACATGCCAGACAGCCCCAGTCAGGTGTACGAACATTTCGCTATTGCTCTGCTCTCCTCACGCTACAAACGCTGTTTCCCTTGCATTTCACTTCCCAAGCTCTTTCTTCTATAAAGCAAGTGGGGTTCCTCACATTCTTGCTGGTGGCCAAGAGGAGGGGCAGGCTCTGTACGCACAGTACCACCGGCTGGCACCGGTGTTCACTGGTGACAAAACCAGGTGGGACATGTCTGTCTGAGGCCCAGGACCTTGCAGACCACCACCACTGAAATGAAGGGTGAAAATCGACACTGGCACTCTGGATTTTATGGGTGCTCTGGCTGCTCCAGCACTTGGCAAACACTTTGCCCCCAGCAAGGTATCACCTGCCATTCCCAAACCCTTGTCATAAGGTGCCTCAGTCCCCAGCTCAGCACCGTGCAAAGGGCACAGCACCACAGCCGAGGTGCCAGAGCAGCAAGGGCAGGAGGAGCTGCTATGTGGGAGCTGGTCTGCAACCACTTCCTTGCTGCTCCTCCAGCAGAGGATCAGGCAGAACAGAAACCAACAGCCCTTCTAGTAACAGCATTTGCCATTACCATTGGAGTATTTTATACTGCGATCAAGTGGGCAGCAGGCAATTAGTCTAAATTCAATATTCTTTTTGCTTTTGAGAAACTCCAGAGCTGACACAGACCGCAAGGATGTCCCAGACCTGGAGGGCTCCAAAGCAGGCACAGGGCTCTCAAGACAGCCTCTGGCCTCAGGAACCCTGTGCTCCAGCTGAACACATCTGAATGAATCGATGAAAAGCATTTTAAAAAATATGCTGGACTTCAGAGTCCAGGGAACTGGACTGAGTGTGACTCTTTTTCCACGGAGTTTTGCCATCTTGAGGGGACACTGTGACCTGGACCAACAACCCTTTCCTGCTCCAGCTGTGTTGGTGACACATACTGGTCCCATACACTTGCTCAACACCATGAATCTGTAACACATTCAGCTACTTTGCTGAATAAGGAATGAACTGGAACATGCAGTGCAGGGCTATAATACACTGTACTGTCCCAGGCAGTCTTAAAAAAAAAAAAGGCAAAAAAGCAGTAGCCATGCTGCCGGGTCTGTAGCAGAGCAGGGCTTCAATGAACAAACATGCAGCGACAGGAGCCATGCGGTGACCAGCTGCCCGACACTCAGCTGCCGGCAGCCGAGGGGAGCTGGAGGAGCAGGCAGCAGGGATGTATTGCTTTCACTTCCTCCCTTCCAGCGTTTCAGAGCATCACAGCCAGCCCGAAGGCTCCAGACTCGCTCCCCCTATCAGACTGGGTCCCTCACGTCCCTCAGGCAATTCTCCAAACCTTCAAATCTTCTCTGCACTTTAGAGAAAGGATGGCAAATAACTCGTTGTCAAGCGAAAAGGAGAATGTCAGTGTCATGCGAGCAAAGCAAGAACGCCAGAGCACATCGGGATGTCAGTGAACACGCGACTCAGGCCCCCAGGCAGCAAAGGCAGAGAGTTTCTTCCTATGCTAAATAATGCTCAAATACAGTTTCATAATTGCATTTTTTGAATACTCTCCCAAGCTGTACCTGAGCCTGGAATCTGCAAAATGTGGGTGCTGGCTGACTCTAGAGAGCAGGGCAGTTCTGCCATGCCCCTCCAGACAAGCCTAAGCACATGGAGCAATTGCTGCTGGCTTTTTCTACCATGCAAGTTCTGGGCTTCTCCCAACAGATTGTAAATAGAGAATCCTGTTGGAACCAAAGCCCAAGATAGCATTTTACATTTCCAGTGTTTAACTTTTTCTTCTTTCTCACACCGTGTCATTAAGTGTTTACAAGGATGATTAATGACTGCGGCTGCCAACTGTTAACGAACGGCATCTCTGTTCAGAGCTGCAATCCGGTGCCTGGCAAGCGCTGTGCAGAGACAAGGTTACTCCAACATCCTTGAGCCCCAGCACCCCAGGAAGCTGCTGATTCCCAGACAGAAAGCAGTGGGATGCATCTCCTGCAGACAACGTATCTTGCTGCCCAAAGTGACTAGGCGGGCAATGAGGCACCACCCTCACCGCCTCTGTCAGGGGACACAGGAGCTCAGTGGGGCACCTGGAGGGTGGCTCTGTGCCCTGCTTTGGGAGCCCAGCCCCGCTCCAACTCCAATGGAAGGTAGCTGAGATCCAGTACTCCCAAAATTCTCACTCAAGGTGCACTGCCAGCACAGCAAGCCAGAAGCCTTTGCTCCATCCATTCACTGAAACCAAACTGGATCTGCATTTCACAAACCCTAAAATGGTTCATAGCAAAGAACAACTAAACCCTTAGAGTGAGGAACTCCCTCACAAGCACAAAGCACTGCAGAACTTTCTGGCAACTAACTCATTTGTCTTAATGTGAGAAATCATATAAAAGCCCCATCTCTATCCTCTCCCAGAGCCAGAGAAATAAGCACAATGCACCTTTACAGGCATTTCAAAAATGTAAATCTGTAATTAAATTGCTAAGCTTAACTTAAGATTTTCCACCTCTGGTAAAAAAAAATTGAATTAGAAGGAACACTTCCTTCAATAAGAAATATAAAACCGCTATAAACTTGATTTAAAACAAGATGACATCTTGGTATGGAAATGTATTGCCATCAAACATTTCAGTTGCAAATGCACGATCCGATGGAAAGCAAGTACCTCAATAACGCGTTTGAACCATTTTTAAGTGCTCCATTTCTCTTGCTGCTCATCACGTGATTTTACTACGTGTAAAGTCATCCACAGCCCACCCAGCTCTCAGAGGACAGTTTCTCCATCTCAACTACTCAATCCAGAGTAACATCTGACCATTATTCTAAGCTGCAGACGTAAGTGCTCAGAAAAAGTTATTTGCGGTGTTCCCATGGCGATGCTCTACCCTGGCTGCTCCCAGACCTCTGCACCAGCATCACTGAGGACCTGATGGAGGCACAGTAACTGCACATGTCCATCCTGCTGCCCACCACCCCCACAGCTGGGAACACCCGTGTGCTGGGCTTCGGGGCACAAGAGACAGACAAGAGCCACGTTCAAGTTTCCTTGAACCATCCCCAAGGCAAAGGAGCACAAAAGGGAATGCTTAAGGGTTTCGGAAGGGAGTCGGGTTGTGGCTGGGTTAAGGGGTTTGGCCCCCACTACCCCTGGGGATGAATCTCACACCAGTGCCTGCTGCACTCACACTCTGCAGCTCATGGCAAGACTCGACATCCATGACTGCCCAACACACACCATTTGGAGGGAGGACAGCATTGTCACACATGTTCAGATCTTGAAGTTTTTCAGGCATTTCCTTCCTTTTCCATCTTTTACTAAACCTCCCTGTCCAGGAGGCACCTCTCACATAGCACCAGAGATTCTGAAATCAGTACAAAAATTCTGGAAATACCACTGTATAAAATACATCTTTTTCTCCTCTACTTTACAACTTCTGTCTTCACTAGCACAGGCAAAGCACCTGTGTACTCAGATGAAAAAATTTATTCCCTGAAGAATGCCTCAGGAATGTAGTCCAATATTATTATTCAATTATAACCTAAGAAAAATTCAAGTTTTATAACAGTGCACAAAATTAAACTTTCAGATTGGGGGTGGGGAAGGCAATAAAATCTGGAAGCTCAGCTCCTTCCTCCCCCATAATTAACACAAATTTCCAAGACTTCATCTAGGCATAAGACTCTGTCTGTTTCTATTTCTCCCCCCACCCCGAGCTAATGGGGCCAAAAAAATCTCTGGCCACAAGAAAAGCTCTTTTTATTTAAATCATGCAACAGGGACACTGTACCAGCCACACCACACAGGCTGGCAGAGTCAGCACAAGCTATAACCCATGGACAGACCCAGCTCCACATCCCCATGGCATAACAGCCTCAGTGAGAAATTTGTGAAGATGGGATACAAATGAGGGAGAGGAATCTGACATTCAAAAAGACAGACAGGGGCTGGGTCTGATTTTCATGTCCCAGCTGATGATCTGTGTCTATCAGCATACAATCCATCCAGAATTACAGCACCAGACAATCCCACCCCAGCAATACACTGGTGAGCACTGGTAGAGCCACTCACTCCCCACTCCCTGAAACACTGCCACAACCATTACAAGAACAGCCAGGCTCCCAAATTCTGCTCCCAACCTAATACACCACACCAAGCATCTCCACTTTCCTGCTTCTGCTCATGAATAATAACAATTTTCAGCTGCATAATGAACTTTGCCACATCCTGTACCCATAGGAAGCTTCACACACCGGTCCTAGCCAAATCCACATGTGCAAGTGTGTGCACAAAGCTCTGCACTGGGGACAGCATCAATATTAAAGTGACTAAATCCCACCTCAATCAGCTCTTTCCAGTAAGAGGGAAGAGCATAATTCTGTCACAAACCTGTGCAGAGCTTGCTTTCCCCCAACTGTGTTTGTCCAAACATCATCTGTCAGAGCCACTGGAATTGCCACTGCTCCATGCCCTGTCTCCATTAGTACAAACACTACCACAGAATAAATCACAACCCATGTTTTCTACAATTCACATTTCTATTCAAATGACCCAAGACAATAACACCTACACAAAAAAAGCCACGGCCAGCCTCAGTGAGAAACTGCCCCAAAGACCCGATTCACTCTATCACAGTACTGGGTATGTTAAAAATAGATACCTGATTGTAACTTCCAGACACCAAAAAGAAGATGGGTAAGGACTCCAATTTTGAAAAATACACACAGTCACTGACTGCTCTGTGATTGATTCTATGCTCAGCTAATACATACACACAGAAGTGAGCCGTGTTTGATCCTGCAACTCAGCTGCCACTTGCAGGTGTTAAACTCATGAACACAGGTTCTGTTAACAAGTTTAGATCTACAAATGAGGGATCAGTCAGCTCCCAACAAGCAGACACTAACTGGAGTCTTACAGTCATTTCTCCAAGTGGATTGCCTCTATTACTAAGTGATTCCCATAAATAGGGCACAGCTACACTAAGACAGAGCTACTAAAAACTAAAACTACACACTGTGGGTACTGCTATGGGACATCCAGCATTGCTACACAGCAGGAATAAAGCCTAGGGATTGTAGAGCTACCTGAGTTGTTCTTTAACTTCATTTTGGCACACAGAATTTTAAATACTTATTTTTTATTTAAATTACCCCAACCATAATGCAGAATCAGGTGATCTGTGACCAGCATACTCAGGGTAAATGGATTCCAGTAAAAAACACCCAGTTCTGGGTTTCCCTTGCTCTTAACGAGATTACTCAGACAGAGGTAAGCTGGTTATTTCCCAGGACTCTATGTGGCAGGAAAGAACACACACCGCATTTTGGTTCAGAAGTCTTCATGCACAGGAAAGTAACACTTTATTCACTGCAATATAAACACACCTATCTAATTTTAAACCAGTTTGAAACGGGTCATTAAGGTGATATGAGATTTGACTCTGAGGCAAGTCACACACCCATGAACCATAGACTCCTGCTATATTAGCAGTCAACTTCCACATTTGCCTTCAAGTCTCACTTAAAGCTCACTTTCAGCATGTACTAGGACTTATTATTTATGGAACAGGTTCCAGAGCCAGGGAATTCATACCCTGTAACTTGCATGGCATGGTCTCACAAAACAATCCATAAGCATTAAAGGAAGCTGGTACATTTAAGAATAAGTAAGAGATTTAACTACCTCGTTAGTGTTCCAGCGGTGCCTCTCTTTCGGTAAACTTGAACATTTTGGTAGACATTCAAGCAGCTTCTTCGGTAAAAAGATTTTTACATGACTGCCATTGCTGTTCCCATGATCATCTAGAAAAAAAGAGGAGACACATGATGTACACACAGGAGAATGGGTGGTTCGACCAAGAGACTCGAGTGATGGCAAGACTTGGAAACCACCCACTTCCCCTGTCCAAAAAGAGCAATTTGCCATGGCAATAAGACAAATAAGCAGCTTTCTGTTGAAACTGCAACTTTATTTCAGAAATATAAATACAGTTTAATTATTTCTGGTTGCAAAGTTTTAGAAGAGCCTTGATGGATTTGGGCACAAGGAGCCTGTGTGTGCTTACCTGTGCCTATTTTAGCTCATTATTTCCCTCAGTGGCAAATTTTACAAGCAATAGCAACAAAACACTGTAGAAGCTGTGACCACAGCAGCACGACCTGCCAGGGAAGTCATAAATGAAGTTCACACTTGACAGGATTTGCAAGTAAATAAGCACAGAGCCCCAGCACCTGCTATAATTTTGTCAAGCTGCAGCAGAAATGCAACTCAGGGTCTATTAGTTCCTTTAAAACTAAAACATGCCATACCTGATCAAGCCCAAGTTACTTCTATTACCATACACAGCTCAGAAAGTAAATGTATCTCTTCAACATGAGAGTGAGAAAGAGGAATGGAAATTTTCCTACCTCACCATGCCCAAGGGTGTCAAAAGCAGAAATACTAAATAATACAAATTGTTCTTTTTTGATTGCTAAATATGTAGAATGTGCATCAATTCCCCTTAAAAGACCCAAGTTCCAAAAGCCCTGCAAATCCACACCAGCCTGCAGCAGTCTCAGCAGCAGCACCTAGAAGATGTCTCTCAATCACCCTTTAACACCATCAAAAGAATCAGAGCACCCATGAAATGCATGTGTTTATCAACCAAATCAGTCCCCACAGGAAAGGGAAGCGGAGCAGCAGCATAAGAGAGTCCAGCCACAATGCAGAACTTTATCAGTTCTCTTGCCAAATACACCATATCTGTCATCTTCCACCATTCTCATGCATCCTGTGACAGATCCTAGGCAGTGCTACACAAGCAGTAGAGGTACTCACTGGCTTTTTACCCCACAAAATTAATTTATAATCATTTCCCACTTGGAAATGCACAGAAAAAGGATATTAACTTCATTTTATACATCTAATCATTTTATGTCATAAAACACATGCCAGCACTACGATAAAATTCCTCTGCAATTCCATACGACACAGACTTTTCGCTGTGACCTGCAGTGAACCCGACATAGCCTGGACCACGATCATTCTTAGAAGTTACTCAGGAATTGCAGATACTTCACACCAGCAGCCAGACATCCCTGGTATTCTTAAAGCTTGATTAGACTCTTGGATGTGTCAAGTTCAACAATATACATGCTGTTAAATCAACTGCTCGTGCAAGCCCAGCAGATGAGTTTACAAGATAAGCAGCGATGTGTATGATAAACGTGAGCTGCTCTGTAATTTACGAGTCCTGCGTGCTCCCTGAGTTCCTGGGAACTTTACTGTGTGGCTGTGTCAGACTAAATCAACAGCATTGCCACTTCCCAGCGTCTTCCTGGGCAAGGAGCAGCCTGGCAGGATCGATCTCTGCTGGACTGCTGAAGAAATCAGGAAGAGAGTGCTCTCCACGACGCCATTCCAGGATTTCTATCTGGATATTGAGTATTTCAGACCATGAGTCTATGGGCCTTTTTGACCACATCCTTTCCCCAGCAGATGCTCTGCATGTATGACTGTCACCATTATTTCCCTGCACTTGGGCCACTCAAACCCTCACAGACACTCAAGTTATGATACCTGGAGTTAGCCACAAAAACACAACTTGCCCGTGGCAAAAACCAGAGCCAGGCAAGGCCTGACATGCCAGCAGCCCCCAGCCATTTCCAGATCCACCACCCAATGCAGCCAATACTCACTTCACAATCCCTGCATTCATTTTACACCATTTCCATTTCTCATTCAAAACACTGCATTGCTCTACATTCAATTCATTAAGGCACAAAGTATTTTACAGCACACATTATTGCTTTTATCAGCCAAACTACATCCCAGTTACATCTCATCAGCTTATTTTCCATGGGCACATTTTAATTGACATTAATTGTATTACTTCCCCTTACCTCCGTATCAGTCAAGCCCTCTATCACTCATTCCATTATTTTGCAGGGCTGGCAGACCTCTAATTATTCAGCTCGTTTTATTAACTTTCTTCCATTGTCATCAATTATCAGTATTATTAATCCAGAAACTGCCTATGGATAATAGAGCCCTTTAAAATGTTTTGGTAGAAGTTGTTAGAACTTGCTGACGCTAAACCTTCCAACTCCCGTTGTTAGCATCTCCCACCTTCTGTTATTACAGCAATGGAAGGTCATTCTCACCATCCTGTAACACGACTACATCTCATGGATGCCTCCCTTTTCTGTATTTAGCAATGGCATTTCCTCACTCCAGAAAATCCCCTATGTGACAAGCAACTGCCTCCTGCCTCGATCCAACCATTTTTTCATTATGGATTCCTCAAGCCATGTAGCCAGAACACCACACAACCATCACGGTATGGGATGCAAATCCTAAATCCAGTGACCTCTGAACCAGGCCTGACCTTGCAAAAGGATGAAATAGGCCAACCAGCTATGAGAGTGAAGAACCCATAGCCCCCAACAATGTACACACATTTGCCTTCAAACTTGCTTCTCAGCCCTCTGGAATCACACAATGTACTATGTGGGAAGAGCAGCCCAAGGAAGCTGGGAACAGAAGAGGATTGATCACCCAGGGGCACTGAGGGTACTGGGGGGACAAGAATTCCCATTCTTCCAAATGAACCACCACTTTCCTGGTCCTGTTCCTCACAAGAAACACCACAACATCTTTAAGGAGGTGGAGCAAACCCAGCCCTCATGCTACCCCTTGGCTAGAATCAAATCTGCCTTTGCTAGTGCAGCTGATGAGCCCATCCACCACCATGGAGGCCCCTGGTGAACGCAGAGGAAAAAGGGTGCACATTGCTCCACAGCCCTGCTCACCCAGCAGTGCAGGCAGAGCACCCAGCAGGCAAACTCCTCCATTTATCACCAACTAAAATTTCCTCACTAGCTAAAAAACAGGAGCTGCAACTTCCTAGCACTGATTTGGTTTTACTGTGCAAATCCAGATTTTTACTTGAACTCTCTCCTTATTTATTTTTGCCACAGGTGCAACTAACAACACCGAGATCTGCAAATCCATCCAGTGTCAATAAAAAGTGTCTGTGCAAGCAGAGCCACACTGGCACGGGGAGGATTTGCCAGTAAAGCTCTATCAACACGGGGCTTTTTAGTGCAGAGCTGGCCACAGCTCAAAAATGTTTCCCAAGGCAGGCACAGCCACAGCTGAGAACTCAAGTAAGGAAGCTACAGACTAAAATATAGCAGCCTACAATGTGTCCTGTTATAATTCAGGATGAAAATGCAAAATTTAAGTTCCATTAGCAATCTTCAAGATTACTTATTAGCAAACCAGAAACTCGTGTAGAATTAAGAAAGTGTAAGTATTATAAAGTTCATGGAAAGTTCCACATTAATTATACCACATAAACCCTTCGTCATTTTATGGGTTTCTTCATGCTCCTTGCACTTTATCCTCCCAAGGGATGCACCATGGGCCATAAAACTTTAAAGTGCACAACAGCAAATCACAGAGAGCCTGTGCTCTACCCCCACTCTCCAAACAACCCCCTACCCCCTTTACTTTTTCTTTAACTGGTTCTTAAATCTTTGGTGATCCAGAAGGTGAATTTAGACCTGCAGCCCCATTAACTACCACAGTTTGCCTATATAACATGCAATTGGAAAATAAAGAAATGGCCAAAAGGATGTTGATCAGCTGCTGATCTGCAGACAGGTCTATACTGGAAATAAATAACACAAGTAAGCTATAAATTCACAAACACAAGTTTTATAAACCCATTATTATGAAATAATAACTTAGGGCTGGCCATCTCCTTAACTACCTCAGGAGAGGGAAGAGGTGTTTAAACATTACAAATGGACGCTTTAGTACAAAACAAATTATCAAAATCCCACGATCATCATTATTTGGGAAAGGGGCAGGCATCCAGCTGATCCCACCACCACTGACCAACCACCGAGTTGCCAGAGTTGCAGTCCTACAGCACACAAGTGACACCACAAAACCACAGTGCACAGAGGTCACCATAGTCACCCACCCAGTCACTCCAGACACAGACAAATCCAACAAACTCCATCTGGAAGAAATAAATGCAAAGAATGACTCCAGACCCAAACAACTGCAGGACTGCCATACTATTTCTCACAATTGAACATTAATCCTGGCACCTTCCATCCATAAAGAAGCAGCAACAGAAGCAAACCCAACAGCTCTTGGTCTGTTTGCTAGAAATATTTGTATGATTACAGTAGCAAATCTCTTGGCAACAAAAGCAGATTTCTAAATATCAATCAAGGGTGGCTAAGAGAAGATAACCAGGTCCAGCTCTGCAGTGCTGCTGTCTCAGCAGGGCTCCACTGGATGCCAGCACTTGGTCAGACACTGGCTGAGCAAATGCATTTCCAGTCTTCCAGCACGGGATGCAGCCCAGAGCTGAGGGGAGGACATGAGGAAAGACTAAGCAGTGCAGGCAAAGGTAAAAATGTACAACAGGAGCAAGAGGCCAACACAAACCCGCGTGTGTATGGCCAGGACTGCTGCCTGCATGGAATAAGCGAGGAAGGAAAAAACCCAGAAAGGATAAGGGGGGAATCACAGGAATGGTGGCAATATGAAGCATGAGCAACAAAACAATTTTCCTCTAGAAGTTACTGAATCTAGCCTTGGTGTGGTGGAATATTTGTGATAAATACTTTGTTGCTATGACAAACTACAAACAATTCTAAGAAACACAAATATAACTAAAGCTGCTGCTGTGCATCAGTGGTCCAATTCTCCCCACAAGTAACATGCTACTCCCAAGTCCCTTTGTCCTTTTCATATACCAGAAAGTTTCTTGACATTTTATAATTAAATTCAGTGTGAACACCAGTTAGGTATAACCGCAAATGGTGGATTTTGGGGAAGAGTTGAGAGCCAAATTTTCCCTAATGAAGGCCCACACACTGGCTGAGGGCTGGGTGACACAACCAGCTGTTTATTTCTCTTGCCATACGCTTAGTGCTCTGTGCAACACTTCCAGCACTTTTGCTTCCCCCCCCCAGCAAAACAAGTCCTTCTCCCACCTAGGCAGGTTCCAAGCACTTGGTAATGGAGCAAGAGGAGAATTCCTTTACAGTCAGAAGGTGTACACAAAGACCTATTCTAAAAGCAAACTTTGGGAGTGTTCAAACAGTACAGTCACTTCAGTCTCTCCTTGCAGCTCCTCACGTTACTTCCTGACTTTCACCACTTGGTTGCTAAATCTGACAAGTGTACCAGAATGATGAAACCACTCACCATCACCACCAACTCTTTGGTTGAGACATGTCATCAATTCCTTCACCCCTTGGTTTTCACTAAAATTACATCATCAAATTCAATGGCAATGAGACCATGAGTGGTGGATATTACTGACCAGGTCTAGCAAAAATTAAACCATCTCTTTATTCAGTTTATAATACTACAGATGTTCTCAACACTACATTTCCCAGAAGTCCTGAAGTATTGGCTAAGGCCAGGGCAGTCACTTACTCTGACCCTACATGCTGGCAGCCACCAGCCACAGATATTTTCACTTCTTTCTTTTTGTACCATAAAGAGTTTGACTTTGGAAACCTACCTGGAGAGCTGGTTGGAAAAACCCAGCCCCCTGAATCGAAGTGTGCTATGTGAGCAGGACAGCAAGCGCTCCATGTCCAGTGAGAACAGAGTTTGCTCTCATTCACCCAGTGCTGTGACCGCTCCTCAACACGGAGTGGCCCTTCAGCATTGCCCTGGAAATAGAGCTGGTGCTGTACCCCAAAGGACTGGGGCTAAGACAGGCACCAGCACCCGCAGGCAAACCTGCCTTTCCAAACCCATGGGGTTTAACACAGCACTAACACAACACAGGGCTGCCAGGAGCCTAGGAAGGCGAAAACAGGACACAAAGTGAGGGGAGAAAACAACAAAGCAAAAACTCAGCAAGGTGTGGAAGCGGAAACCAGGGAACACCAAACCTGCAGGAAGCTGCTGGCAGCACTGCATTTCAATTAACCAGCCCGGTATTCCATAAGCACTCCACCCAACCTTGCTTCACTCCCTGGCAATGTTTGGGTTTGCTGGCTGGGGTTTTTTTCCCATGTGGCTTATTGAAGCAGAGACAGAGGGACACTGAAAAAGAAAGGTCACATTCGAGCTCCCTCTTTCTGAAGGCTGTCTGGACAGAGGGAGGATACCTACTGCCCCTTCCTCCAAACACGTCCACCTTTGTAAGGAGTTCTTTGTAAGAACCATTTAAGACCGCTAGTAATGTAAGGTCACTTAGTCTTTAAATACTAAATTTGAAGATATTCGTTTTAACTACTTCTACAGCATCGTTTCACTACATCATTTTCTGATACAGGAAATGAAATCTCAGTTAATACATTTATAGGAAGGTATCCTGCATATGTAGCTTTAACACTGACATAAATAAACCAAAAAACCTTTAAGCCAAAGTAGTTGTGAAAATCATTAACAGGAAGAGATACAGAATTAAATTTAAAAATCAGAGTTTTAAACAAGCCCTAAGCTTTATATCGGGAACAACACAATTAAAATACCAAAAGTACTCAAAAAACTGACCTCAAAAACACGTAACTCTTGCTGTTTGGAAAAAGGGAGTGAAGCCCATTCCCTGAACCCGTCCTGCTGGCTGACAGCCCATGAAGAGGGTCTAGAAACTTCACCAGGAGACAGTTTGTTTTCAATTCTGACAACAGAAATGTTGGTAAAATCCCAGCGCTGAGATTCAGCAAAAATTCTGGGGCAAGGAATGGACTGAGCGGAGCATCAAATGCTGCCTCCTCCCCGCGGCAGTCCAATCCTGCAGCACACAATCCCGGCCATCAGCACATCATAAGTTCACGTTTGTTTAAGTAATAAAACCTCAGGTAACACTTTGGCAGATGGAAGTAAATATCTGCTGCTAAACAACCAAATCAGGAATGTTTTGTTTTCAAAAGGATGTTGCTCCCCAAGTAGTCCCTCCAAAGCCATTAACATCTGAGGCTCCACTTGCCCTCTTCAGTCAGCCCACACCACCAGCACCCTCTACTCAGGAGCTGCAGGGAAAAACACCACCTCCTCCTGCCATCCCACCTATGACCCTGCTTCAACTAACAGACAGAAAATTCAACAACCACACATAACTGAACTCAGCACACAACAAAATTCCGGCCCCCTGCGCCAGCCACATGCAAAAACACATGGGCACTACTCTCTGCAAAGCTCTTGGTTAGAGGTACCCGGCTGTGAGAACACGAAATTTAAAAGGCTGTCCATATACATTCTTACCCTTTTGAACTTTAAACTAGAAAAAGAAAGTTTTCAAAAGGACACCCCCCCGGCTTAGCACTCCTGATCAAGTTCAGAGCTGTCACAGCTGCCAAGATGGCACCACCAAGGGTCAGTCCTCCCAGCTCAGCTCAGATGCACAAAACACAGCAGCAACTACAAAACCCACAAACCCTCTGCTGCAGGATGGCAAGAGCCGCTCAGTCACTGAACCAGTCTCATCTTGCCTGGGGAAACCAGAAAAGAGGAAACTCACCCGAGTTCTCCAAGCCGTGGAACTCTCTCCTGCAGCCAAGGGACAGTGGCGCCAGCCTCATTCCAAACCTCAACTCCCGCAGGGGATCTCCCGCTGTCCGCGGAGCACAAGAAGCCCCAAGGGCAGCTCGGCAGGGAGCTCCAAGGCCAGGCAGGTCTGCAGAGCCGTGTGCTGCTGCTCAGAGGCTCGCCGCTGCTGCACCGCGCTGGGGGGATGGAGCAGGCGGCTCCCCAATGAAAGCAGCGCTGCTCCGCAGCCGGCCCGCGAGCTGCCATTTACATCCGCTTTTAACTCATTGAAGTAACTAAAATATACAGCAACTTGTGTTCTCTCCTCCAGCACCTGCACTACTGGTGAAACGCTCTGCCTGAATCATGCCTTAAAAGCATTCCCATTTAAGTTTCTGACAGGTGGAGTTTAGGTTTAAGGAATGAATGGTTTATATGTCGTCTCCTTGAAAATCCACCGCAAAAGTAGGTCAGCGGGGGAGCAGCTCTGTGACTTCGTACGAGAACACCCCGGGCGCCAGTGCCGAGCAGGGGTTGCTCCGCTCCCACCTCCGCGCCGCTGCCGTGCAGAGCACGGGCACAGAGCAGAGACAGCGCCGGTCCAGCCAGCGGAGACGCCGGACGGCAGCGCCGGGCACAGCGGGCGTCTCGCTGGCAGCTCCTGTACAGCCCTACTCCAGAGAGCAAACACGGCTGCCGACCCATCTCCTCAGCAAAGACACACTTCACCCGCCCCTTGAAACCAGCTACCACGACCAAACATACAAAAGTTGCAGTAAATAACAAGCGGAAAGGACAAGTTACCTTCCCAGTCAAGGAGCACTGACCTGCCTGGTCCGTAGAGCCGCAGTCTCACAGGGCTAAGCACACTGAAACCTGTGCTTTACACAGGAAAAATCCATCACACGTTGGCACAAGAAACCCGAAAAGTGAATCGAACCCGACTGTCCTTTGGTGACAATACTGTCACCCCCAAGAGAACCAAAACGTCACAATCTGAGCCAGGAAGTGCAGGTGAACGCTTGCCCTCTCCTCGCTCGCACCCCTGTTAGCCAGGTGGCATTTTACTACTTCAGTGCAGTTACTCATGTACTTCAACACAAGTGAGAAAAGAATGAAGCCCCGACATCTATCAGACCAAAGGAAAGATCGAACTAATGGATTTGGGAGCATCAAAGAGATTAGTAAAAGATGAAGCCAACAACACTCAAAATCACCTCTACTACTTAAATTTTAGATTTTTGCAGAGCCTTTGAATTTCACGGCGCTGGACACGACGCAGTCAAAACTCAAACCTATGCCCAGGGGTGCTCTACAGCCACCAAGAAACAACGCAAAAAAATATATTCCCAAAGCAATCCGAGAAAAAAATCCAGACAAAAGGTGGGATAAAAATCCTTGTATTCTATGAAGGGTTTTCCCAGTAAAGAATACAAATGGGTTCTAGGCGAGAATGTACATCTGCTGTGGTGGATAAATAAAAAAAAAATCCCTATTACTTACTACTAAACACCGTTCCTTGAGGTGCCCAACTACAACCAGGCGAAACCCTGGGGTGTTGGCACGTTCAACCGGATTTAGGCAAGGGATGTGAACTGCCCTCCGCTCTCTCCTCCCGCCCCTGTAAGATGGAGGCGCCGACACCAGTACCGGCCGCGACCACCCGGCCGGCGGGGTCCGGGGGAGCACCGCTGCCCGAGCCGGTCGGGACAAACTTATCTCAAATAATGCGAAATACCCAACCCGCCTCCCGCCGAACCCGGGCCACGGCCCCGCTCCCGCCGGGCTGGGGGCAGGAGCGGCGGCGGAGCGGCGCTTCCCCCTTGCGGACGCGCCGGCCCCGCTCCCGCCGCGCCGTCAACTTTCGGCCTCAGTCGGGCGCCCC
>NC_031789.1:3720433-3733710 GCF_001522545.3 Parus major
GCGCACCGCGCACGCCCCGCGCCGCCCATTGGTCAATCCGCTGCACTGACATCCCCGGTGGCCAATCGTAGCAGGCCGGGGGCGGGTCCCCGGAGGGGATGGGCGCGATGGACACTGTGCCTCGCCAATGGCAATGCGGCACCGCTTCAGTGGCACGCGCCTCAGCCATTCAGCGGTGGCGCTGGGCGGGCGAGCGGGGGGCAGAACAGAACGCGTGATCGACGGCCGCAGCAGCCACTGAAGGGCCGAGGGTACGCAACTGACGGCCACCGGGGCCAATCGCCCCACGGGGAAGGCGGGACTAAGCGGCTGACGCACAACACCGCGAGCGCCGCCCGCCAATGAGCCGCGCCGTCCGTCAGAATGACGGCGCGCGGATCCAATGGGGCACGCGGCCCGGGCAGCCGGCCGCGGCCCCGGCCCCGCCCATTGGCTGCGCGCGGCGCCGGCGGGCACCGCCCCCTCCCGCGCCCGGTGACCCCAAACAAAGGCGGCGATTGGCGCGGCCGCCAGTCCCCGCCCGGCGGGGCCGCCCCGCCCCGTGCACCGGAGCCGAGGCTACACCGCGAGAGCGAAGTTACCCTCGCCGGGACGCCCCGGGGCTGTTTTGTGAGAGGCGCCACGTGCGACCCGCGATTGTCAGCGCCCTCAGTAACGCCGGTGCCGAAGCGGCGCGTCCCGGCCAGAGAGTCTGCCCGGCTGGTCCCAGCGCTTCCGGCACGGACGGAGGTGCCGAGCCCTTAGAGCGGAGAAGAACTCTCCGGGCGGGGAGCAGCTCCCGGACTCTACCCCCACTTTCTAAGTGGCGGATGAAGCCCGGAGCTGTTTGCCGACCCTGGCCGGCGCCCCCGAGGCTACAAAGGCTATTTCTCCATCTTTCAGTACTGCTGCATATTCGGGGTGCTGTAGGCCCTCTTCCCCAGCCGCAGCGTTCTGGGGTGCAGAGCACCATGCTCGGGTGAAACAGGCGTTCTCGGCTCTGTGCAGGGAGATGAGGATTTGTGATTTGATGAGAGAACCAAGTTACGGTGGCCAACGAGATACTAAGGTTTGAGAGAGTCGTTGCCCATTTTGTGAGACAGTGTCACAGATCCCACTCAGCATACACTGCACGGGGCCCGGGGCACGTTGTAAAGGGGCTCCCACGACGTCAAGGAAATCGTTCTGTCCTTATAAAAACTGATGTGCCTCAAGGAGAAGCATGTTCTAGCCTGGGTGAGTGTGCCCCATCTCTGTCAAAGCCTGATGAGCACAGGCACGTCAGCCTCCTTGAGCAGAGCCCTGCAGAACTGGACCACAGCTAATGCCTGCACAATGCAAACCAAGACTGCAACGGTTGCTTCCTTTGATGTGTGTGACTAAACATACAAAAAGGATATTTTCCCTTAGATCCTCCTGGGAGCAGAACTTCTTTAAAAAGACCTGTTGGTGCTTTGGCTTTGCTAAGGACCGAAGCGGTTTCTGAGCCCAGACGAAAGGAGGATGGTGTGATGGGCCTCTTCCAAGACAGAAGAAAGGAAAATTCCTTTTTCCTATTTTCAGCAGCTGCTAATCTCATGGAGCGTGAAAGGCACATTGATGAAGAGGCTCCAGAATGACAGGCTCACTCCCGACGGTCAGAAAGCTCATCTGGTACAGTGTCCTATAAATACCACAAATACTAATGCAACCACAGGATCAGCTAAGACAGTTGTTTCCTTCAGCACTTCAAAATATGCTGGAAATGGAAACTTTTCTAGTTGCCACACTGGCAAAGAGCTACCATTTTCTTGATGAATTCTAGAATTTATGTCTTTCCTTGGTTATTCTTCCAAGACAATTCATATGCTTAGCAGAGACATGAGGTGGCCATACAGTTGTTGTACTTCATAGTTTGCATTATAACAAAAGATAGTATCAGACTAACAGAGGCATCCCTTGGTGCTGAGGGACAGGAAGCAACTTCCTGATGGAAGCCACGGACCTTTGGTTGATGCCTCACGGAGGTGTGGAGAGCCAGTCCATGCTGAATTCCTCTCCAGCGCTCCCCTCAGGATGTCAAGTGATAGAGTCCCTATGGACAGACCTGCCTTGCCACCTCTTCTTCAGCAAGAAATGGGCACCTGAGTTAGCCAAGGAGCACAACCCACAGTGCTTCTGCCCTGAGCCAGCTCACCTCCAGCCCCTGTAACATCCAGCCAGCATTTTCAGGCAGTTTGAGTTTCCATGTGGGTATCCAGGCAAGACTAAGTAATGAAAAGAGATGAGAGAAACAATGGGACCAACACAGCTCCTCCGATTGACACAGCTCCTCACTCTGATAACAAACACAGGGATGCTAGAGAGCAGCTGGGTTTGTTTTCGCAGCCTCCCATGCTCATGGCAGGAACTCGGGCTGCTCCCCACAAACACACAGCAAATGCTGCCACAAACAGCCTTCCTGTTCTTGCCAGGGAAACTGACACAACCGTTCATTCCAGTCACAGCCCTCACTGCAGTATTCACTGACACCCTTTGGATACCATGGGGACTCTACATGGGTCACATCACCCTAACATCACCCACAAACTAAATTAAATGCCAAGTCAGCTCTGTGCTCACATATGAGTGTACATCTGTCTCTTCCCTCCAAGGCTTGAGCAGTTCCTTCTGCACTTCTATGGCTCATTAAAGCAACAAGGTCCATGCTCTGAGGGGCAAGGTTGTTCAGGACACTGCCTGCCTTCTCCTGGTCTGCACAGCCTGCTGAACATAGGGAAGTGCTGCTGTGCTAGTTGGGAACAGCTCCCACTGCCTGGACTAACACAACCACCCTGTGTACCCTGCTCTATCATGTGTCTTTGAGAGCACTGCCTGGCTTTCTAGATCCTTCCTGGTCTGTAAAGACAATGAGAATTTGTGTGGATGAGGATGAATAAAGCATTTTTAAGGGGTTACTGAAGCAGTGCATGAATTCTATTCCATCTAGCTAATGAACTCATTTTCCTCCTCAACATGAGGTTTTCTACCACGAGACACAAACCCCTAGTGAACTGAATCTCCCACACCTGAAATTACCTAACATTAGCTGTGATTTCTGTACATACAGGTTACTACAGCATTACATAGCTAATGTGTACACACGTTACTACAGCAGTGTGACCTGTGTAATACCAGAGATACTAAATGGGGACTTTTTCATCCAGCAGGCCAGCAAAGCCCCAAATACTTTCATTTAGTTCCTGTGCAATAAAATGATAAGAAAGAAACCATTGGAATTAAAGTGCTGCTGGTATCTTTGAAGTTTTCTAGCTCCCACTGTTTAAAACTTGGTCCAATTGCTATTAAGGCACAGAGGTACTGAACCACACAAGACTTTGTGCATGGATGCTGTGGGATAAACTTGATCACTGTTACCTTTCCAGGGGCACATGCACAGAGCAAACTCCAGCTGATAAGCAGCAAGAGAGGAGATGTGACAGAAGTTTGTGCAGTCTGAATCATGAATAATTTTTTATCAGCACACTGATAAAAGCCACTGCTATGCTGGTGTTTGGTGACTGAGTTGGTTTCATTAAAAGGGAGGTGAAATATCAAGTTCTTTTAAAATTCTTAACTGTCAATCCATGGCAGATGTGGGTCTGGCTTGGTTAATTGGGTTAATGTGATGATTTGGCATACTGAGCGATATGCAGAAGTAAAACTGTTAAGAATATATTCAGATATCCTGTTATGGATATTCAGCAAATTATACATCTCCGTTGCTATGGCAAGCAGCACAAAGGAAAACAGTTCAGACAGGTTTAATAGCCATAATGACAATGTTGGAACCCCATTTCTTGTGAATTGTTTGCACAAAGTTACTTCATGATTTAGAAGCAAGGAATGCCAAGTGTTTTCACAAAAATACTCTCACAAGTGTGAGAAGAGATGATTAAAAAAAACCTCACACGATAGAAATGCAGTAGTTTTTCCCTTTTTACTCTCCCCACAAACAGAATGTAAAGGAATAAACCCAAAACTTGACCAAGACAATGTGTGTGGACAAATCCACTCTTACAACACGTGTGATGTACAACTACCAGTTCCTAGGTTTATCAAAAACAGGTAAATATTCCAAAACATGCACTTCTTTCAAAAGGTTCTCCAAAGTATACTCCACCTAACGCCCTACCATCCAAGTAATTTGTCCAATATTACGTGGGGAAGTTGAAGAGAATAAACATTATCCTTATCAGGAACGAAGGATACTGGACTCAGAATGGACAAGAGCACATACACCCCTAGCAGGAGGTCAAGCTCAGTCACCTTCTACACTATGGGCTTTGGATCCATCTTTTTTGCTGTTCCTTCTTCTGTAGTTCTGAGCCCATTTGTTTCCCTCAGAAATACAAAGACTACACTCATATTACCTCTAGTTAAACTCTGTTGGCTATACAAAATAAACCCCAGGCCAAAATTAACTACAACTCCAAAATCCCAGCCCCTTTAATGGACTCTTTAAGGAAAGATGGTTTTGCTGTGCAAAGCCACATAAAGAGTGTGGCTGTTTAAACCAGTAGCCTCAACACAAAACACAGCATTTACCTGTTTAACAAAGAACAGGACCAACAGTGCAGTTGGTCTACAGGGGTACCAGCTCCAGATGGGAAACCTGGGTGGTTGCAGTGCTGGAGCCTCGGTCATTCAGTGTCACACAGCACCAGAAGGACTGACATGGGTGCCAAGGGCCAGCCTTTGCTGCAGGGAGCAGCTGTCCCACCACACCCTACACACTGCCCCTGCAGCCCTTGGCCTTTGCTTCCTGTGACACAGCCTGGTGTCTGCCTTCACTTTGCTCCCAGCACCCCAGTGACACTAAGAAAGTCACAATCATTTTGCCCTAATATACACCCATAAGCCAGTTAGAGGAGAAAAAATGAAATATGATGTAAATTAAAGCTTCCAACTAAGGGGATTTACCAGTAAGTCACCATAAAATTCAGATAATTTATTTTTTCAATTCTGCAGCAACTTTCTCCAATTCATTTGGATTAGCTATTAGAAATTATATCTCAAAAATTAAAGAAAATGTCTATTGACCACTATATCAAATTCTAATTTTAGCCAGGGAAAAAAAGAATAATTAGGCAGTGATTTATTCTGGTAGTCAACTTACATTAACAATTTTTCCCCATGTTTATGTAATTCTGGCAAAATCAAATAATATATACAGTGCTCATAAATGCTGGGCTAGATTTAGTAAAGACAATTTCCTACACTACATCCAGGACATTTCTCTTTGCTTTCTCTTCTAATGAGACATTAGAGTTGTTCTGTGTAAGGAGGGGATATGATTGTTATGCGTGGCCTCCTCAGTTGGAATTTTAGTGCAGTCTTCAATAAGGGTCATGGAAGGATTAGTTTTTTAATTTTTTTTTAAGTTGTCATCCTCCTGTAACAAGCTGTATAGCTTGCCTGCTCTCTGGGAATGATCCACCCCACATCCTAACCCTTCTTCCCAGGGAGAAAGTGTAAATCCTGCAAACTCTCAGTGCCAGAAGCCATCATGCAGTGTTGGCTCTGCAGTGGATGCACAGCTCCCAGCTCAGCATGAGTGAATTTGGGATTGGATCTCTAGCCACAGCTGGAACAAATGGGGAAGGATGTTTAAGATCCCTAAAGTTATACTCCTAAAGTTGTGTTCCTGCTTTTAAAGCAAGTATCTTTTCCAGCTCCTCTAGAATTGGACTGCTGTCTACATTAAGTGAATAAATATGGTTCTGGGAGCCAAACCAGTTACCAAGGTATGAAACTGTCAGCCTCCAGGCACTGAGAACAGAAGAATGAGTAATGGAAGACAACAAAGTAAGAATAACAGGAGAACCAAAGGAAGTAGAACTGGTAGACGGTAACAGAGGCAGAAGATGTTCAAAGTCATGTGGATTCCAGAACTAGAAGCCAAAGGCAAATTCAAAATTACCTGAGTCAGTTTGCTCAGACAGCACTGCCCCTTGCCCAAGAACCTATCCTGGTACTTCTGAACCAAGTCTGTCCTGTGATTCCCTCAGAGAGCATCATTAACATACAGAGCACTCAAGCTTTCAATTAAAAAGCATCGTTGCTGAAAGCATTATCCCAAATCTTTAAAGGACTCCATCCCAACTGGGCTCTGCTATGTTATAAATTTACAATGAGAAGGAACTTCCCTGACTTTTCCTATCATTATTTATGAATAGGTAAACCAAATGGAAGAGTAATCCCAGTGTTACAAAGTAGAGTCACTCATGCTTTGCTCCCAGTGGCACCATGGCAGAGCAGCTGCTCCAGTTCTCTTGGGGTGGCCCAACAGTGCCTTATCACACAGACCCTTCTGCTCTGTCAGCAAGGGTACACAACACTTCTTATAAGCAAAAATGATTGGTTTAATATTTTCTCACTAGTTTTAGCCACAGAGCAGTTTCTTTCTAGGTCTGCCTAAACCTCATCTAACCTTTAAGACTATTCTTTCCCATGTGACCCATGAGAGTTGCACAAAATGAGAAATATATCCAAACAGTAGCTGCAGAAAATACACAGAAATAACTCGTTTTCACTGAGATGGGTTCATTTGTGAGCTCTGACTTTCCCCTGAACTTCCTCCCCTGAAGGACTGGAACAGTAATACCAGTACAATAATACTTTTTCTCTTGAAGTGGAGTAAATCAGTTCCTCACTCTCAGTAGTGAAGCGAAAATTAAGATGAAAAAGAGTATAGAATGCAGAAAACCCCTGTTACCCCAGAATAATACAATTTGCTGCTGATCCTCAGCTGCTAAGATAGGCACGTCAATTATTTATAGAACTCAGAGTGTGAAATATGAAGTATTTCAGCCTGGGACACCACAAAGGTAAAACCAGGAACACAATCCTGTCAGCACTGGCAGACAAGGACAGAATAAGCAAGCACAGAATATTTCTACACAGATTACCCTTTTTATTGAACTACAAATTGCAAAAGGTCTTTATGAAGTGCCACTTTCAGTGTTAAGTGAGCTGCATCCTCCTTTTGACAGTGTCAGTCTGTATTTAATGTTTATTTAACATTTATCTAAAGGGCCATCTCTTCCAGGGAAACAATGTTACAGTAAGTTAACATAATTTCACCTGAATATTTACAGGAAGCCCAGGATCTTCTCCTGGATATGTGCTTATGTCCATCAACAGCCTATCACACAGTCTAAAACAGTCTAAAACCTGCTCCACATGACCAAACTTTGCCAATAATTTTTACAATCAAAATTCCAATTTATGTTCTCAGTAGTGATACCAAAATTTATCTGTACAAAAGCGCTTGTATGGTTTATAGCAAGTTTGTTGAGAGAAAGTATCTGGATTAAAACTCCCAGGGTTGCAGTGAAAGGTTGTTCACAGCTCATCTGAGGAACTAACAGGTTACTATTCAAACACATCTACAATTTCTTGGGGAAAAATCCAAAGCAAACTAAATAAAACCCCACAGACAAAATCAGAAAACCTTGGAGCCCCAACTTCCAGTAGCAGCCAGCTAAAATGCTTTGGTGGGACCATGCATTACTGTATCTCAAATCAAGTATTTCAAAGCTGGAGGATTTCTAAGTGCATCTCCTCCTCCTGCCTTGCCTCCAACTCTGAGGGCAAAAGCTTCAAATACAGTGACTAAGAAATTACAGCAAAGGACTAGCACTGAACTTTCAGATCAAAGGATACAGAGTGATTCAGCCTCCTTTCCTGACTGCTTGCGAGACGTGGGCTAAACACCAACAGTCAGGTGTTTTGAAAAGCTCCACCTCAGTAAGAGAACTTGCATCAGCAGTGAGGCTACAGGACCCCAAACAATGTGACTCTCCCTTAGACAGGCTTCCTCACTCAAGAGCTCTGTCTGTCAGCCCATGTCACCAGAGGGGTGACACACCACCTTCCACAGCTGCCAGCACTCACCGATGCCAGCGCTTGCAGGACAAGCAGCAGATCAGAACAGGTATTGCCCGTTGCTGTCCTGCAACTGAAAACCCGAATGCTGACACAACTGAGGGAAAAACCAAAAAACCACAAGCTAGCCCAGCAGGCTACTGTCTGTCCCCAGGGTCACATGTGCTGAAAGAAAGCAGAAGCAGCGAGGACTTGGCAGTGCCTGAAGCACAACGCCTGCAGAAATGATTATGCTGATGCCAAATCTGGTCCTTTCGGAGCTTTCCAGCCACTGCTGAGCGGACAGCACGTGTTGCAATGCTGGAGCTGGCAACGGCAGTGCTGAGCACAGCTAGTGGCCACTGGCCACCTTAAAGCACCAGCACCATGCAACTGCCCTGAGCCCATGTTTAGCAGCATAAGCAGTAAAATAATACATCTATCGAGTTCTCAAAACTAGCAAATGTTGAAAAGCCTCCCTGTTCCACATTTCACCTGGCCTTGTTGGTGCTGTTGCTACCACTGCTCTGTGCTGGCTGGGCGCCAGGGCCTCAGCCAGGGACCAGGAGGAATAAGGAATAGCTACATGACCTGGCTCTGGGGAACCAGCACTCCTGTAGGGACACAGGCCCTGCCAGCACGGGCTGTTCTCCAGTTTTACAGACTCAAAGCTCTCCAGACTGATGGTGAAGAATTTTGAAACCCAAAGAGTATACCAGATTCACATACAATTTTATGAAAATAACTGAAAATACAAAAGCCTTCACATACACATATGCAGAAAAACAACTAATGAAACTATCAGATCTCCCAAAATATGGATTGACAACAACAGAAACTTGCTAATTACTATTTTAAGTATCCTTAAATTCTCATCTCTGGTGCTATCAAGCTAAAAATTACATTATCATGGATTTGAACTGTAGGACAGCCTATACAAGTTAGGACCATTCCAAAAAAGTCAAACAGTGTTTCAGAGTGTATTTAGCAGATATTTTGAACACATTTGCATTGCCATGACACGCTCTTGTAATATCAGGCTGGAAGGCTCCAAGCAGACCAAGAGCTCTGGCTGGCCAAATGGCATGAACACCTGAACTACAGGGAATACCCTCCCTGATGGCTGTTTTGAAAACAACACTTCCAGCAAAACTACTTTTTATATATATCAGCCCATTACGCAGTACTGACAAGATCCTCTGTTTGCCCCAGAAACACCCTGTGTCCCACACAACTGCTGCTGGAGAGAGACGAGAGGCAGGGGCAACAGGCAGATCATCACTGCAAACCTGGAACTCTTGCAAGGAGAACATTTACTTTTACCTTTGGGGGATTTAAGTCAGCCTGCATGAAACAAGCATGAAAATATCCTAAGGAGAGCTACATGACTAATGAAGATTTTCTTGCTCCTCATCAGTTGCTTCAGCCACTTCTGCTGCCACTGGACGAGCGTAACAAGGCCTTTCTACTGCATGGTGCTCTGCAGATATGACTAAAGCTGCCTCTTACCTCCCCAAGTTCCCAGGTAGACTATCATGCCTCCATTACAGAGAGAATTTCGCAGAATGAAAGAGCCAATAAGAAATGTTTCCTCCAGGCATCTCAACAGCATTATCACAAAACACAGTAAAAGGCATCAGAGCAGCACAGAGACATTCAACCCTGTTGGAGGCACCTGTTTGCAGAACACTCCCAACACTGCAGCCGTGTACACCTGCCCAGGGGCATGGCCACAGCAGGAACTGGCCATGGCTGACTGACCGACCCTCTGGAGCACAACACTGCCTGCAAATGGACTGGTGCACTGCAGCTCTCACTTCTGTTTTTGCCCTCAGCACAACCATGGCAGCAGAGGTGTGGAGTAACTGCTGGGCTGGTGGGGCAGGGAGAACTGCTGCACCTGCCAACACACACATGCAGGGACAGGGCGGAAAGGACGAGTTGCATGGGTTTTAGGTACAGAATGATACAACTTTGGGGAAAACCCGAGCAAAGAGAGAGCAGGTCAGGAGTGAGAGGCGGCACTGGGACTTCATGCAAAACGGAGGAGGAGGGAATTCAGAACACTGAGCTCTGGTTTGAGGGGGTGTGCCGTTTGCCTCGTGAGGAAAGGTACCCCACAAAGTCCCACAGGCTCTGAAATGCACTCAATTAGCTGTTCCTTTTACCTTTTTGTTCTACCCAGCATTTCTTCAAGAGCACTGTCATCTCTGGCTTTGGCATCCTACTCATCATCTATGAATTCATGTTGCCGTTTCCTCCCTGAAATGAAAAATCCCATAGTCAGTCATTTGCTACACAGAGGAAAGGACAAATCTGACAGTATTTTTTTGCCACTGTTGAAGTTCAAAGACCACCTTGCTCCTTGAGTAGACAACACTGCAAGTTGTGCTCCTGGCTATGGTGTCATTCAGCCATGATCACTCAGTGTGTGCTCACTCCAGAAACTTACCCCGAATTTACCTGTAAGCAGCTGAAAAGCTGTCAGTGCCTCAGCCCTGTCTGGAGAGAAGGAGCAGGGCAATGACTCACTCAGACTAAAAAAATTCCCAACAACAACAAGAGAGACTTGTGCCAAGCAAATATCTTTATTTTACTTTAAAACATTCTGAAAGTGTTAATCTATATGAAAGAGAAGCAAAACAAGACTGAAAAAGCATGTTTAATGTTAGGGAAGCCTTCACATCACATGAGCCAAATTAAAAATAAGACTAAACACAAGTGTACAAAGCAGAGACAAAAAAAATCAATTTTCTCAAAGACATAACATAAGGGACTCCCACAGGGGCCGGCAAATTCTGGAAGGGAGAAAGAGATTATATTTTATGGGAAGAGATTCAATAAGCATTCTTTTCCCATAAAGCTAGTGATGGAGGATTGTCACTGCTCCATAGATACCCCATGCACATTTCAGGACAACAGTAACAGGAAATCAATAGCACCTTTTATATGTGCAAAGACATTATCTCTCTGGACTCCTAATACTAACAAATGGGGCCAAGAAAGACCTTTACTAGAATTTAGCAGTCAGCATTACTCTGGCTGAGAAAAGAAAGCGGGATGCTGGTCTACACCCTTAGATTTTTAGATTTTTTTTTTTTTAAAAACTAACTCTGCTCAGAGCATCACCCCTGAGTGGTGCCCAGGAGCCCCCAATGACAGTACATCACAATTGTAACAGTGCTGAGCCCTGGCACTGTCACCCCATCGCAGACATCCCCTCCAGCTGATGCTGTAGTCATTACAGGCAGGAGCTTTGTCAGGGGTAATTTGACAGCTTTGACAAGCTTGGCTGAATTTATGGCACTTTCTAGTTTTTCCCTCCATTGAGCTGTGATGGAACTAAAGTTAATATTACCAAAACCACTCCACGAGGGGACAGGTTCCCAGCGCTGACTCCGATCCCAGTCACTGAGAGAATCTGCTACACTGGGCCCTTCAGTGTCCCCTGCCACCCTCAGGGATAGGGAGGGCAGCTCCATCCAGCCCACTTGCAGGAGGAGATTCCTTGATGAAGATCTCTGGTATCTCTGGCTCCACCACAGTAGGGGTGAATCACCACTAGTAAGGCTACTCACAGCTTACTAGAGAGCACTGAAGCAGCAGCCACGGTGTCACAGGTTTGACAACACATGCCCAGCTAAACCCAGCACCTGAGTCCTTGGGGCTGCTCTCTTGCTGCAGGGACTGTGTCCCACACAGCACCACAAAGCCTCCACGTGCAAGTACCAACATGGGAAGAGGAATACTGCACCCCAAGCCAAACCTTGGCAAGTCAGTAAAGCACAAGCAAGTACTTTTCCTTTTTTTCTTCCTTTTCCTCTTTCCCATCAGATTGCTTCTTGCCATAGATGCTACATTTCCTCTATTATAATGCAGGGTTTTTAAAGAGCTCTCTCTACATCCTTAGAAAGCACAGCTCATATTTAGCTCCCTAAACTCGTATTTCTCTCTTCCTATATTTCCCTGCCAAGATGTGACACCTGTGGAACGTTCCCAGAAAATTCCCCTGAATCATCTGTGATGCAAGGGAACAGCAGCCAGCGTTGGCAACAAGCAGCTGGGTCTTTTAGGAAAGCGTTAGATCAATCTGGTGAGGGGAAGGATCCCCAGTAATTCTGGCACTAACATCCCCAAGGACCGCAGAGCTCCCAAATCAGTTAGAAAAAGAGCATAATTACGACAGGACCAAAATCCATGGGAAATAGTGTTGCCATGGCAACTGACATTCTCACAACTAGAATCTCCTTTGCATTCTTGCACAGACTCAATGACTCCTAAACCACGTGGAAAAAAAAAATCTGTCTAGCAGGTGGGTTCATTAAGGAAAAGCAGTGCTAGAGGTGCTTCCCTGCAAACAGACCCACTTCCATATGCTTTCTCAGAAAGGGAGCCGTTGTGCACCTCTTGTTCCAAGCACTGCATCTCACTCACCAGGAGTGCAGATGAACTGCTGTAACACAATCAATACTTCCTTGTTAGCTACCCTTGTATCAGGAAAAAAACGTATTAAATATTAAAACATTCTTGTTTGCAAATAAAAGTTAAAAGAAGATAAAATCCAAAGCAGGCTAGCTGAGTTTTGAAATGGGAATGTGGTTCCAGCTTCATGCTGGGCTGCACTGGCGTTAATGAGTGTTTTTTCAAACATTCCTCTTTACAGACAGCAGTACTCAAAAACCACTCCAGCATCCCCACACACATATCAGATCCAGCCACTGGGCAACATCCATACATGAGCAGGAAAGGCCTTATTTTTCTTCCTGTCAGCCTTATCGTAGCATTAATACCCAGTCTATCCACCAGCACACTTCAAGCAAGGTTCAAGTTAACGGACCGGCTGGGCAGCCCTTTTGCTAAAAGCTCTGAGCTCCACACGCTTTGGGGGCATTTCCCTTCCATTTCAGTACTGCTCGGGTCTGGGGAGTTAACCCACCATCAGGAAGGGCAACACAGAGTGAAGCCCAGGGCCGTGTTCTCTAGGACAAATGCCAAAGCAGCGCTATTGATCCAAGGGAAAGTGTTCCAGATCTACCGGTGACAAACGGGCACACGCTCTGCCGACGGTGTGCCCCTGCCAGCCGTGCTGTGCCCGACGGTCTGACATCGCTGAGCTCAGCTGTGCTCGCCTTCGGGTGCCGTGCAGGCAGATCTGCCCCGGGACCCTCCTCGGTACCGGGCTGCCGGACTTCCCCGCTGCCCTCCGCCAGCCCCGCCGGAGCCCGGAGTTGCTCACGGAATAGCGACTCGATGGTGACAGCACGGTTTGGAAATCGCCCTCTTGTTACGGGGGAGAGAGGCCTCGTGGCACCGTCTGCACCTACAGGTCCCGTCAATGACCGAAGTGAGCGACTGCCCTTTAGGAAGGTACCGAGGGCCCTGCGGCACCGAGACGGGCACCGGGAGAGGAA
>NC_031789.1:3734889-3759443 GCF_001522545.3 Parus major
AAAAAAAAAAAAAAAAAAAAAAAAAAGACGATCGAGAGATCTTGATTCCACTTTTAAGGATAGGTGGATATTAATGGGCGTTGGTTTGTTACACCGGAACAGTTTGGAATTTACTGGGAGGCAGCTGCTTTTTTTTATAATAATAATTAGGCAGATCTCCGAAGGTCTGGATGTAGGAGCCGTGCTGCAGTTTGTTTCAGCAAGTGCAACTGCAATATAGATCTGTTATATATATTTGTGTGTGTATAAATATGTATAAACAGCCCATCAAGTCCATCGGCCTGGGTGTGGCCATTGTAGTTGGACCAGGCTCGTACTGAACCACCACCGCTACTGCCTGCAATAGGAGATCCAGACTTGGAAGCGATTCAGTGTGATAGCTTGGAAGAATTCCATTTGGGAATCCTGTCAGTCCCTGAGCTACGGGGACAGTCTCCTGTGCCTCGTGTGTGGGAATCTGCTGCGCTCCTGAAGGAACAGTGTGTGATGGTCACGCTGTTTACAGAACTCCCTGATGTTGAGTTCCTTTTAAAAACATTTTGAGCTCTCATCTGGTTCAAAGCCAGCAGGGCTATGCTTGTACATTCCTTGGGAGCTTTCGTAATTCCCCTCCAAAACGTCAGCAGCGTGCAGAGGTTAAAACAGAGAGGTGGGAACCGCGCAAGGGAACTGCTGCGGAAAGGTTAATGGTTAACTTAGGCAGGCTTCCGGAGCAGCACGTCCAGGTTTTGTACACGAGGGAGCTGGAAACTGAGTTAAAGGGGTCTGCAAGGGAGTAATTCCAGCAGAGAGGAGTGGGTGCTTTGTTAATTGCCCATTGCTAATTATCTTCAGCAATACTGTCCTGTAGTGGATGTGGTGAACAGCATGTCTGGGTGCTAAGCACAGGGTGAAGTGGCAGCAGAGCTTGGAACTGCAGTGACCCCATGGAGGCAGGATCCTGTGAGCAGGAATTGCTCTGTGTCTGTGTGAATGGTTCATCTTTTAGACATGTTAGTCTGCTAAAAACGTGGTGCTGTGTTTGAGACCTTAAATGAGGAGGCCTTTTAATGCTGACCAGAGTTTTGGTAATAAAAATGTAACTTACATGCAATTATTTGTGACTGCATTTCCTGGCAGTCTAAAAACAATGTCAGGGTTTCTTTAGTGGTTTTGAAGAGGCTGTTGCTCGTGGAATATTGAACCAATGACCCAAACTACTCAGTGATGATGAAATGCCCAATCTAACATTTTATTGAACATGGCATTTATGAAAAATGAACCTGCTCATTTCTATTATATAATCAATAGCACATTAAACCATTTATCATTAATTTGATTTAAAAATGCCATTTTGAGCCTATATGTTCCCCTGCCTTCCTAGCTGAGTTTAAATTTGATATCCGAGAAAGCACAAGGTAGTAAAAAGAAAAAAGCTCATTGTAGCTGTCCTCACTGTCTTGGGACCAGCAAATTTGGAAGCTCCCCTTTTGCTGTATCACTTCAAAACATTAATAAGCAACAATACAAATGTGCAGAAAAAACATTCTGAGCTGTCCTCAAATCCAAATGGTTTCCTGGCATTGTGACACAAGTGAGTGCATTTCTGTGATGGAAACCCTCCTTGCCACAAGTGGTAAAAAAGATGTTACTTTAAGAAATTACCTTTTAGGAACTTTATTTCCCCAGTGAAAGCTGTGTACCTGTGATGGCTTTGCTTCTTGAAGGGTGTTAAAAGTAAATGGAATTTGTGTCTGTAAATCCACTCCTGTCTGAGTGCCCCCCTCACTGACTGCACTAGGTCAGCCCCTGGGGGAGCCTGGACCATCAGGTTTTGGTTCTTTTCCTCTGAGTGTTCCTCCAGGAATGGCTTCCTGTGCCCAGGAACTGGTTCTTGCCAGGACAGTTTGGGAACTGGATGGTTGGGCTCTTTCAGGCTTTGCCTGGGGGAAGTTCTGGTTGATTTTAGCAACTGCACTTCAAAAAAAGTAGGTGTTAAGCAATCTCTGAGGAATGAGCAGGAGCTGCAATGCAAGGGATGTAGAAGGCTGAGGTGAGAGAGGGGAGATTACCAGGACTCTCTAGAGTACAAAAATAACATTGCTGGGAGATGATAATGGAAGAAGCAGGGTTTTTCTCTATTGATCCTGTAAGAGCCGTCTATGTCCTTGGAATGAGGCCAGGTGCCATCTGAGGTCCCAGAGTGGTTGCAGTAAAGGTGGATTCATTCTTGATGAATGTGGTGGCACGCTGTTCTCATGGTTGTCTGTCTGTGGCTTTGTGGACAGATGATGCACCTTCCTTCTTTGCAGCACAACACATACCCTGCTGGGGAGCAGAATGGGCTGCTGGGGAGCACAGGGAGGATGCTAGGATAAGGTAGAACTGTGGAAAGTCAGTGCTTTTGGATAGTTACAGTGTCTCCTTGAGGGTTAAGGTTGAAATATGAGTAGAATTTGTTGTACATCTCTGGATTTATGTATTTTTATCTGAAGCAATTTTGCTTTTTTTTGTTCTTCTGATTTGGAGGGGATAGTAGTTGCCTAATACAACTAAAGTCTGAGCATGGATTGCTTGAGTAGTGGGGTTTTTGCATAATTTTTTATACCTGGGTATGTACTGATGAGCTGTTGAGATCCCTTGTTGCACTACAGATAGTGTGGACAATCCTGGTGTGATAATTGAATATTTTATTAACTTATGTAATGAAGCAATATTCCATTCTTGATTTTTGGGCCAAAGTAGTGCGATGTAACAGCTGATGGACTTCCCTTTCAGGGCTGATCTAGAGAGTGAGTGGCCTTTTGGAAATGGCCTTGGCTGTCCTTGAGTTCATTTTTGGTGGTTTCCACAGGCCTCGCAGGAGGAGCTGAAGGCCGCGTACCGCCGGCTGTGCATGCTGTACCACCCCGACAAGCACCGCGACCCCGAGCTCAAAACACAGGCTGAGCGGCTCTTCAACCTTGTCCACCAAGCGTATGAAGGTCAGGGGGAGGCTGAGCTTTGCAGGGGGTTTCTGGGAGGGCTGTGTTTTCAGGATTTTTGAAGTTATTTATTATTACAAAGTAATAATTAAATTTGCTGATACTTACCAATGCTGTTTACCGATTCTATACCGTAAGAGGATAAATGCCATATCCATTCTGCAGGGAATGAGATCTAGAGTGTCTGTCTTATCTTCTGCATGTTGTAAATTACCTTCTCATCACTTCCCTTACTTCTGAACACCTCTTCCATAGGAGAATAAAGACTGAGAAGCTTCAAACAGAGAGACAATTTCATATTGTACTGGTGAACTGCTACATCCACAGGTTCTGTTCCATGTCACCTGGTTGTGATCTCCATTTCCAACAAGTTCTTCTATATGCTCAGATTGAGAGGAGGACAACTGATCCACAGCAGTTAGAGTTTATTCTTGTGCCAAAGCCCTTTCCAAATACTCTGAATTAAACTGAAATTTACTTAAATCCTGGTGCACAAGTTGCACCTGAAGTGCAGGTGGATTAGAAGCTGGTAGGAGTCATCCATGTTACAAACCTGGTGCACCCAGTCCTGGAGTCTAAAGAGAAACTAAAACAAAATGCTGAATAAATATTCCCCCATTCAACCTCAAATATGAATGAATATTTTTTACAGTTTTGACTGATAAGCATTTTTTCCTTCCAGTTGGACTTGAGCATGTGTGGGGTCTTCCCTGTTGTCCCTAGGTTAGGCATTAGGATATGTGGAAGCTTTTGCTGGGAGAGCAGGGAAAGTCTGACCTTGATGACTTGCAGAACAAAAACTCATAATGCTTCAGTAATTTCATTTTAGTGTGGTGAGTGACCTTACATTAGAGGCAGCAGCTTCCCTTTGAATTTTCTGGCTGCTCATGGCTCTGCCTTGCAATGAACATGGAAATTTGTGCTCGTTTAGTACCAAATGTAAGTGTAGTATGTTACAAGAAAAAATTTTGACATCTTGGAAATGAGCCACTCCACCTCCTGTCTATTTTCTCTTTCTCTTCTTCCGTGTCTTAGTATCACACAACAAAAGATTAATTTTACCAGAATTCATAAAAAGCATAAAAATGTCTGCCTGTGACATTTAGCAAGTCCAATAATATTCCACTAGTTCAGACCAAAACTCAATTACCACTATAAGCCTCTTTTAGCCTTGCTATATTCCCCCAGCTCCCTGGGGACATATCAGTTTTCCCACAGCCTCAAGAAATACATGATAATGATAAAGCTGGTCTTGGAACCCTGGAGGAGGAAATAGTGATGTTTCTTTGATTTATTTTTTCTTGCAGAAAGGTGTGTTAAAGGAGCTTATGCATTTAAATATGCCTTACCCTTTAGAGACTTCCTAATTCTGTGCCCAGTCTTTTTCTAAAGTAATTGTTCTGCAGTCTGCTGTTGTATTTTGTGTTGTCCATTGTGTTGGCTGACATTATGGGAGGTTAAGATTCTACACACACCTTTGCCATTACCCGTTATTGATGTTTGGCAAGGTGTGAACTGCCTTGTGGAAATTGCTTTGTTGGTGCTTGGCATGTACCATGTGTGGGACCAGGTGGGAAAGGATTAGTGAACATGGATGGTCAGGAATACCAAAGGAAGCCCCATAGAGCTTTGAAAGCCAGACAGAGCTGGGTGGCAATCCCAGGAAGGGCCCAGGGACTGCTCTGGCCAAATTGTTCATATCCTTCATGTTTGTTAGCAGGCTTTTGTCACCTTCAAAGAAAGCAGTGCTAGAAACCCCCTCTGCACATTCACTTAGGCTGCATGTCTCCTGTGTTCTTTCCACTTTCTTGTTTTAGAAAAAGAAGAAGAAAAAAGTTGGATTTGTTGGGGGGAAAAGTCAGCATGTCTTCTCAATAAAGCATGTGGAAGCATCAAAGGGATTAATGTGCAACTGTAGAACGTTTCCAGGATCTGTGCTTGAATTCCAAATATCTTGAGTGTTTTGGTCTGAAATCTGAGGAGAAGACCAAAAACTGAGTTCTCTCCTCTCTTTTGGTTTCAATTTACAGTGCTTAGTGATCCACAGACCAGAGCCATCTATGACATATATGGGAGGAGAGGACTGGAGATGGAAGGCTGGGAGGTGAGAGAAATTGAGCACGTTATGGCCAGTGGCCTTGACTAAGCCCACCTTTTTCTGCCATTGTTCTATCAGCTGCACTGACACCTGGCTGGTCATAAATGCCTGTTGGTTTGAAGGCATCTTTGGTTAGTTATTGCTGTCTCTCTCTGTCCCTGCTGGAACACCAGGATGGATTTTCAAAGAACCTTTTTGCACTTGACAAGAGAACAATAAACCTGACATTCAGAGTTCCCTGGAAGGATTACCATGACAGGCAACATCTTTATCTGAGACAAATGTGTTATTATTGTCCATCTTGTCCCTTCTTTTTCATCCAAAACTTGTTTTTTTCAGCATCAACTAGCTTCTGAGTTTGAAATTACTTTTTCTTCCTGGACTTTTTGGAGTGGGTTGGGGTGGGGTTTTTCCTCATTTTGGTTTGGTTTAGTTTTGGTTTGGTTTTATGGGCTTTGAAGCAGAACTTGTCCGTTCATGTCTGTCCAGCTCTTGAGTCCATTGCTGGCCTCTGCCAGCCCTGGTTGATTGTGCTGTGCTGCTTGAAGCAGAATCCTATGGTACTGGGTCAGGTCAGCACCAAGGTCAAACCTGGAGCAAATTGCTAAAAATGTAGAGCAGATCCATCATGTAACAGATGTTTTTAAACTGCTTTTGGCAGACTTGATCTTATTTTGAAAAGCCAAATCCAATACTCTTTCTATCCATTCCAAAAGTGGGCCTGTGAAAAACCCTCATTCCCTGAGCCATGTAAGGTAAGCAGCTGTGAACCAGCATAGCCTAAAATCACACAACACTCATGGATTCAATTTACTTCAGGCCAGAGGCTTTCAGTTATTTTCATTTTTGTGTCCACACCTGGTAGAGCAGTTAATGGATCGCTGAGGATAACAACTGCACTGCAGTGTCTTGTAGTTGTGGTTGGAAAGCTCTCTGCCCTGGTTTTGTCAAGGGAATGGAAATAACAAAACCATTTTCCCTTCTTTCAAGGCATGGAGTTTTTTCTCATTCCTGCCCTTTGTTCTGGTCTGGGTGCTTTGTTCCAAACTCTGACTATTGAAATTGGTGCAGGGTGGCTTTCAGCAGCTGGGGCAGCCTGTAAGAGCATCCTGCATCCAAGGGCCTCTGACCCCCCAGCACTGCGGTGCCCTGAGCAGCCTCTGTCTGGTAATTGTTTGGTTTTCATTTCTTTTTGAGCAGGTTGTGGAACGAAAGAGAACTGCAGCTGAAATCAGGGAAGAATTTGAGCGTTTGCAGAGAGAGAGGGAAGAGCGGAGACTGCAGCAGAGAACTAATCCAAAGGTAAGCAAAGACTTAATCCTGGTCTCAAGAGTGAGTCTGTAATTATCACCAGTGTGCAGGGTATGCTGAGCTTAGGTGAGGGCCTGTAGGAAGGAGCCCCTCAGGTGTCTACACTTGCTGCATGACTTTCTGTCTTTTGCATATGCAATTTTTCTGCATAATATAGGGAGAAGAGCTCATTCTTTGAACAATCCCCTACTGAATGTTCTTCTGTTCTTAGAGAAACATGTTGAGACAAAATACCTTTTTCAGCAATTTTCGGAAAATAGACCCAAGACTGAAATATTTATGATTTCTTTCCAAGTTTTCTAAATAAAATGTAACTCACTGCAGTTACCTGACGGGTATTCCCTTTGACACTGCTGCAGTGTCACAACAATTCAGGGAGCTATTCAAATGCAGCTTGAAACCAGCAACAAATCTGAGGCATCCCTAAGCCAGCTGGGCAGCAGCAGAGTCAACCTAAATGGGGTTGGGGGTCTGCCAGTATTGCAGTTAGTGCCTGTTTTTGGAAAGTGTGATCGTGCCCTCAGGATGAGAATCATCCCGGATGCTGTTTTCATCTCAGTCTGTTTGAGCAGCAGGCTGACCCTGAGTCACTCACCTCACAGCTAACCTTGGCTGGTCAGAGGTGCTCGGGAATACCGCTGGGATGGCAGGGAGAGATGGACATGGTGATTGGCCAGAGTATCCAAGCCTAGACTCACGGTGTCTTTGCTGGCTCTTGGCTTGGTGAGTGTGTGAGGCAAACCCAGAGTTTGTCAGGATAGTCCTTGACTGAAGTTTCAAAGCTTATTGAATCACAAAAATCTTGGTTCTTCTGCAGTGACTAACATTATCCAGGAGCTGCATCTACTATTAACTAAATGAATTCATATGTTAATGTAAAACCACAATGTCTTCTGAGTGGACAGATGTGGGATTGCAGTGGTACTTGGGATTGGATCTTGAGGAAAACATCCATCTAAGCAGAGCAATAATATTTTGAGACATTCACCTTGGCACCACCTTTGGATCTGCTCTCAGCAAAGCAAGTTGGACTGTACAGATCCCCAGGCTGTGGGTAGTGCACAGACACTAAGAACTGGTTTATACTGGAAGGGTAAACAAGCACAGAGTGTTGTGTGAGTATCTGTTGACAGCTTTATTCCAGCAGGAAGGTATTTCTGGGTGCCATAAGCCAGGCAGGACAAACTATCCCTCCTGCTGGAGCTGCAGGTGAGTGGGGTCAGAGAGATGTTTTTGGAGAGGAGCATGGTTATCTCCCAGTCTGCTGCTCCCTGCTTCAGGAATGTGACATTTTCCCTGGGCGCCTCGCCGTGGCTGTGAGCTGCACTGTGAGCCTCAGCCTGTGTCCTGGGATAAAATTAGCCATCTGGGTGTTTACAGCAATTGCCGGCTGGCAGCCGATGGAAATGCCTCTCCAGGCAGTGTTCCCGTGGAATTGGGGAGCGCAGCTGTGATCATTTCATACGCGAGCGCAAGTTATTTTAGAATTTCCAACATTTGTCGGTTCTATAAAACAGTTCCACAAAAATAAAGCATTTTAACCAGAAATGTTGAGCAATAACCAGATGTAGGCAATTTGGAGGGTTGAAATTGAGTCTCCTATTTGCTTTTAGAGCTTTGTTTTTGCTTTCAAAGATGTGCAGAAGGGTTGAAAAGTTCATTACTAGGTTTAAGAAGAACTGCTTCCTGTTAGGAGAAATTAAATCCAGTTATTTTCCTGCTGTGGAAGGTCAATATATAAGGAGCACAGGTCCCTCTAGGCAAAGCTTGGCACAACTTCCAGGTATCACCTCCCTGAAGGTAAATCCCTAAGAAAAAAGTAAGGAGTAAGTATATTTTCCTCTGGCACATCTATGAATTGCATTAGTGAAGTCTGGCAAATAAAGATGATTTTAGAAGCCAGTCCCAGCTGTGATGGTTCCTGCCCAGGGCAGCGCAGTGAGGGCACCACTGACTTCTGAGCAGGCATTACAGCTCTGTCCTGCTGCTCTTCCTTCGGGGAGAGCTCCTCATTTCCCATGGTCAGAGCAGGTGGCTGATGGGAGCTGGGAGCAGCAGCAGTCCCCTCCATTATCCGGCAGCATAGGGGTGCTCTCGTTCTCTGGGAATATTTTTAACTTTACCATCTGCTGCTTTTCCTGTGCCTGCGCCTGAACCAGTTTCCTTGCCAGGATCCACAGACCTCCAAGGGTGACTTCACCTGCTTGGCAGGAGGTGGAGGGTCTGCCCAGGGTCCACCTCTCACCTCAGGGAAAGGCAGAAGAGTAGGAGCTCTGCTGGGGAATGGGGAAACACTCCTTTTCTCTGAACAGATCTTGTGGATATTCATGGTTCAGGTGTTTTCCTTTTTTCCTTGGGAGGGATATTTGCTGTACAATTAATATATGTCAAAAAGGAAAGCCTAATATTTTGAGTGTGTTTTGGAGGAAGGAGGTGCAATAAATTTTGAGTGTGAATTGAGGTGTGGTTCTTGATGCATCTTTGCAAAGGTGCAGCATTGTGGCACCAGTAAGCCAAGTACAGCAAGATGGTCTCCAAATGGGTGTTTGCTAGCACAGGACTGTGCCCTTCTAGTGTGGTTAGAGGTTTTCCATTGCTTCCCTCTTCTTTTGGCCTCGTTTCAAGGAACAGCATGGCATAGGAGAGGGCTGAAACTGGAGAAGCTGTAGGGTCTGAAGTTGCTTGAAGGTGACTTTGCCGAAGGTTCCTGAAAGGGCAGGAACTGGTTGTTGGTGCCACCACCACGCAGAACAATGAGTGTAATTGCTCTGAAATTCACCAGCTGCCAAGGGTGATTAGTAAACAGCTGGGGCACAGCCCCTGTTCCAGGGTTCTACTGGAAATAACCACACCTTTCAGTTTTAAAATATTTATCCAGTTTTTGCTTCATAAGTAATCAGAAAATAAACACTGAAAAGAGGTTGGGAATCTCCACAGCAAATAGTTAGGCTGGGAACCCAGGCAGAGTAAAGGTTCAAATCCTGTTAGACTCTGCAATTCTTCCTTTATTTATGGTCTAGCATTTGATTAGAATGGAGTGATCAAGGAAAAATACTCCATCAGACTGAAATGAGGATTTATCACAGTTGTGCTTGGGCTCAGTGTGGGTGGGGTTTGTAGCTACCCAGCTATTGAGTTTCCATATACAAACTGTGCACAGAGGGGGGGTTTTATTGCAATCCAAACATTTTATAGGAGCTGGGATGCTGTCAGATGGGTCCATAGGGAAGGTTTCCAAAGCTGCTTGAAGTTATATGACCCAGACAAGTACCTAATTGTGCTCTTTTCAAAGAAGCACACTCCTGCAGTTAGTCTGAGGGAGCACAGCAGCAGGTAGCCAGGCTATTGTGCTGTGGCCTAGATTTTGTAGGAATAAGTTTTTCTATAGTCTGAGAAAGGAAATATTTACCACTTGCTAAAAGTATGTCTTTGTCAAGCCTTCTTTCTGATCACAAAATATAAACTAGAAAAAGTAATCAAGATATTTTACTAACAAGGTCAATTATAAGTGAATGATACAGTTTAGTACTAAGTCAGTTTAGGTATCTCATAAGAAGAAGCCTGTAGAGGTTTTCTGACCAAATTCCATTGAAGAAAATCAATTTCTAGAATATATTATTTTGACTTTTAAATACTAACAGAGCACAGTCAATTGTGAGGAAAGAGGAAACCTGCTTTCTAAAGGTGTTCTACCTGCTTCTGTAATGTGTCACAATTGAAAAATGACCTCCTGGGATTGCAAGTTGAGTTTGTACTGAAAAACTGCCTTTTCTCCAGTCTGTTTGATGATTTATATTGCTCTTTTGAAAAATTGTAATCATTCACTTTTGTCTTTGTGCATTAGGAAGTGCATTTTAGAGTGGTGAAAGTAATTGCAGAACAATGGAAAACTGCACGAAAATGTAATCATACACAGGGATGGTTCAGCCACTTCTGTGTACACCAGATGTTTGCTAATGCTAAATGCCTGTTTCATTTGTCATCCCTCAGGGAACAATTAGTGTGGGAATAGATGCCACTGACCTGTTTGATCGCTATGACGAGGAATATGAAGATGTGCCTGGGAGCAGCTTTCCCCAGATTGAGATAAACAAAATGCACATATCCCAGTCCATCGAGGTGAGGAGGGTGAACATTGCCATGTGAGCAGGGTGTGAGTGAATGAAGCACCTCAGAATACAGAACATGCTGCTCAGGGGCTCTCAACAGGATTTGGGGGGGACACAGTGGCCAGCAAGGGTGGGAAGAGGCAGCTTGGGGCCAGCAGAATGGTGGGTTGGCTCTGTAGCCTAACTGATCTGTGTGCTGCAGTTGTCCTACCCTCCTGCCAGTGGAGATGCTCAGTGCCCAGTTCTCACTGAATGGAGCATGTTCAGTGGATGAGAGCAAATTGCACCCATTCTTGAGGATGTGCATAAGGATGGGAAGGATTTCCTCTTTCAGAGAGTTGTAATAATTTAGTCTGCTGGAAAGATGAGAATGGTTTACAGCTCAAGGTCAGGACTTCAAGGTGGTACATTACAGGTGTCACAAGTGTCTGGTACTGTAAGAATTATCTGACTTTTTGCCATGCTTGATGTTTTACTGCAAAACCATTTGCACTCTGCAGTAGTGATTATGTCCTTGCAGAACATGCACTAAATGTGTGAAGTAGGATCAGAGTTACTGGAAATAATATATTCCTTTTTCAGGCACCCCTGACTTCCACAGACACAGCAATACTATCTGGTAACCTTTCCACCCAGAATGGGAATGGAGGGGGATCAATTAATCTTGCACTGAGACGAGTGACATCTGCCAAGGGATGGGGAGAGGTAAGAGTACACCTGTTACACAGTTTTATATTCAATCTATTGCCTGGTGTTCTATTTCTTGGGGGGAAAATTTTACCTGTGGTTCATCTCTCATTTTCATTGTTCTGTAAAATGTAGAAAAAGGAATTCTTAAAGGAATTTGAAACAAAGGGAAGACCAAACCTCGCTTTTTCTTACTTTTCTCCCCTCTCCATTTGGCCATGAATTTGGACTTCACTTAAGCAGCCAGAATTGTTACCTGATGTCTCTAGTCTTTCTGGTAGCTCTGTCTGAAGACACAGTGCTGTCAGCAGGCCTTTTAGGGCAGCGTGATAGTTAGCCTTTGCTTCCAACATTGCTTTGCTTGCATGGGAAGAAGTTATGGGAGAAATAGTTTGGCCTCCCCCAGCAGATCTGGTCTGAGCAGCTGGAAAGTCCCATGTTGCACCTGCAAGCTGGGCTGTGTTTGAGGTGCTCATGGCATCGCTGGTGTAGCTGGCAGCTGCCTGTTCCTTGCACATGAACTCCTGCTAGCCTGCTTCCTCAGCTCAGGAGAGTGGGAGTCTTCCTCTCATTTGAGATTCACACACTGGAGGCTTTTGATTTGTGTCAGGATTTTGTGAGGCAGAGTTTTCTCCATATTCCCTGGAATGACCAAAGCAGGTGCCAGTAGCTTTGGTCACCTGTAGCTGTACAAAACTGGCTTTGTTTTACCCATGAGCTCCAGTTCAGCCAGACATCTTTTCTTCTTCTGAATGCAGGAAGGGAGGGTGCTGAAAGAGGTGGTAAAAGTTACTCAGCTGTGATGAAAATTATGCTCATGACATATTTTGTCACTGTTGTAAAGAATGTCCTCTTCTAACACTCTGTCACTGTGCATTCCACCAGTTGGAGTTTGGAGCTGGAGACCTTCACGGACCTCTCTTTGGGTTGAAGATATTTCGTAATCTTACACCAAGATGGTAAATATTAGAAAAATGGCCTAGTGGTTAATGTTCCACAATGAGGAACTAAATGACTTGAATTTGCTTCCACATTTATTTTGGATTTGTTTTCTGTCCTACAAAATAAGCTATTTTTGCATTAGACTTAAGGTCATACTTGTATTGTCAAAATGTCTGCATTCTTTCTGGATGTTGGTGCCCTCCCTTTCCATATTGCAAATTTAAGGAAGGTCTGTGTTCCACATCCTTAGATTTGTACTCAACCAACACAGCAAACAATGGGGAACTCTTCTGAGGCTTCCATGTGTGAGAGGGAATTTCTAACAGCAAAACAGGAGATGATGTCATATTTTAGGGAGATAATGCCAAATTTGCCACTAGTTTCATGTCTGTTCACAAATAGAGGTCTCAGGTTGCAAAAGAGAATTCAAGGTAAGGCCTGTGATTGGAGCCACACATCAGAGCATCATAGGAGATTGTGTAGGTTCCCTCTGTTTATATTTTCAAATTTAGTGAATCTGCCATTCCTCAGAGCTTGTACAGGATTCTTGTTCCCTGGAGAGTGCTTTAGCACTGTTTTTTAGGTGATGCTTAAGGATTATTAAATCGCAGGGCTGCTTTGTGCCAGCAGCCCAGTGTGCTGTTCTGCAGAGACCAGGATGTTGTCTGCACAGGGCAGGAAGGGGAAGGCTGGGTGCCTGGGCAGCATCATGAACAGACAATAAACCAGGGCACAGCCTGTTCTCCTGGGCACTGCTGTGCTCAGAGCAGTCTGAGATAGTTCTTACTTCTCCCTGAGAGCCTCCAGCCTCATGCTTTTTGCAGGTTGGTCTCTGGGCATTCAGTAAAGTTCTGGGGCCACCTGGGAGCCTGTGTGTTTCCACTGATGAGTTTTTCCTCATTTCTCTAGTTTCATCACCACAAACTGTGCCCTGCAGTTCTCGTCACGCGGGGTCCGCCCCGGCCTCACCACGGTCCTGGCCCGAAACCTGGACAAGAACACAATGGGCTACCTGCAGTGGCGATGGGGCATCCAGTCAGCCATGAACACCAGTATTGTCCGGGACACCAAAACCAGCCACTTCACTGTGGCAATGCAGGTCAGAGCCATGGCTGGGACCTAATCCTGCCCTGGGGGAGACAGCGGCCTCACCTTCCTGTCCCAGCTGTATTTTGCCTTGGGATTAGAGGTTAAGGAAGATGTTGGTTTATCTCATGTTAGACCTAATATAGGTAACCAGGTGTTTGGCAGAGCACAGCTCTTGGCATTGTCAGGGGTGACATGGGTCAGCTTGGAGTAGAGTCAGTACAACATGGACAGCAGAGGTTGTAAGTGGCAAGCACTGCTTTGTGTTCTGTGCTTCAGGGTTGAGAAAGGAAATTTGGAGGCAGCAGTGGCCAAGAGTATGTTATGATGCATTTGTGCCTCTTGTGTTTCAGCTGGGAATCCCCCATTCTTTCATGATGGTCAGTTACCAGCATAAGTTTCAGGATGAGGATCAAACACGAGTGAAAGGTTCTCTCAAGTAAGTGCTCAAGAGGGAATTCACATTGCTCACAGCCTGGGGACTGTGTCCTCTCCCGCTGCTGTAGGCCTCCAGGTTCCACACAAACCATATGCTTCTGTGGCTTTTGGGAGCCTGCTTTTCACTCTTTAAATCTGGTAAAGGCTGAAGTGAATGTCTTGTAGACTTGGCCCTGTGTGCCTCTGCAGTTAAATAGAAGTTATAATACTTGTGTATGATAAATCTACATCATCCCCTATAAGAAAGCCAGAAGTTCCTGTTTACTCCTTAGCAAGGTGGAAGGTCTAATCTCACCTTGGAGATACACCACGAATCTTCCAGAGGCAAACATCTGCTGCAAACAGATGCATTTCCATGCTTTACTTGTTTGGGAACTACAGGATTCAGTAATGAGAAATTCAGGTGTCTTCTCTGTCTTAACAGTTTTTGGTTCTGTCATTCTAGGGTGGGTTTCTTTGGGACCATAGTGGAGTATGGAGCAGAGAGGAAGATTTCCAGACACAGTGTTTTAGGAGCCACTGTCAGCGTTGGTGTTCCTCAAGGAGTGTCCTTGAAAATCAAGTCAGTTCAAGATCTCAATTCCTCTTTATTCCAGAGGCTGACTGTAACCTCCATCATTCTATTTCCAGTATTCAGGTGGGAAGGTCCCAGTCCCAGGTCAATACAGGTGTATTGATACATCACTGGGAGAGGCTACAGCTGCCCTCAACTCTTAATGCAAGCTGTAAGCCCATTGTAAGTAGTGGGTGCCTTCCACTGGTGTGACTCACAGCCTGAGCCACCTGTATGTGTGTGTGTGCATCAGAATATTCTGAAATACAGCTTAAAGTGAGATTTGGAGCACTCTGGTAAGTGAATGGAAGATTTCTGAAAATACTAGTTGAGATGGATTCCATGTGTATTGTGTTGTGTATGAGTGAATGCTTGAATTAGGGAATTACCATTGCATAATGCATGTGATTATACCATTAACAAGGTGCAGTTCACAGAGGGACTGAGCTCATTAAGTGTCCTTGTCTTGTGTGCTTGAATTGGGGCCAGCTACAGGTGGGGTGTGAAACTGCTGAAGGGCCTGAATTCATTACAAGGGAAGTAATGTTTTCTAAAATAAATATTGTTACAGACATCAGAAAAATATTCATGTACACTTGCCCTGAAGGCCCATGCCTGTGTTAGAGAAGACCACATGCCTTCTCTAGAAGCATTTTCTCTTATTTCATGAGGATATTTGTCCCTTTTTCTGTTGAAATTAATGACTGAGCAAATTCTCCTAAGATTAAAAAAAGAACTTTAGAATGGTCAGGTACTATCACGAGCTGCTACTTCAAAGTGTGGCTCTGGCTGGTGTCAGCTGCCTTTCCTGCCGTTGGCTTTTTCAGTTTATGAGGCTTTCACCTTTTTGAGCTCCTCATTCATCTCCCCTTGGTTCATCAGCACACACTGCTGCTAAGTGTGCTTCATCAAGCACATCCAGCTCTGCTTTTCCCCTTACCATCCCTCTGCTCTTCTTTGTTGCAGGCTGAATAGGGCCAGCCAGACCTACTTCTTCCCTGTCCATCTAACAGATCAGCTGCTTCCCAGCGCCGTGTTCTATGCCACTGTGGGACCTCTCGTTATCTACTTTGCCATGCACAGGCTGGTCATCAAACCCTACCTCAGGGCACAGAAGGAGAGGTGAGCTTGCACATTCCTGAGGAAGTCTCACTCGGGCTCATTTGTGTGAGGTTGTGGGTCAGTTGTAATTGGGGTGGGTAAGCAGACCCTGCCAGTTTCTGCCTGAATCCCAGCCATGTATTCCTGCTGAGATGTTGCCTTCCTTCTGCCAGAGAGCTGGAGAAGCAGCGGGAGAGCACAGCCAGTGACATCCTACAGAAGAAGCAGGAGGCTGAAGCTGCAGTGAGTCTTTCTTGTAACTTGATCCCCTTAGTGAAAGGAAACTCTTTTCACTCTGGTTCATTCTCCTTTGGCCACGGTGTCTGACCCTGTGTGATTTCTGCTCTGCCACTTGTGTTGTGACAGGTCCGGTTGATGCAGGAGTCAGTTCGAAGGATAATTGAAGCGGAGGAAGCCAGAATGGGTAAAGATTATGATATCATTTACTTGTTCTATAAATTTGGAGAGAAGAAGGAACAATGCAAAGGTGTTGTTTCTTCATTCCCACTCCTAATGAAGTGCAGTGTAGTTGCTGCTGCACATGTAGTGGGGGGAGCCCCATTATGATTCAGCTCCAGGTGCCTGAGCATAGGAGGGATCACAGAATATTATCTTGGGACATGGTGTGAAGTGGATCAACAGACTGAAGACAACAGTCTGGATTCACCTCTGCCCCAGAGAGAGGTGTGTGTATATAAATAGGTGCCAAAGTTGTAGTCTGAAGTTCAGCTTTCACTGATTTCTCCCATACATGGTTTGCTCCTGGATCATAGTAGGAATCTAATCTCTGATGGTTACTAGCAATTTTCCACAGATTGTTCCAAAGTGAACTGTAATCCACTTGGACTGTCACATCAGTGTGGCACCCAGATCCTGTCACTCCATTCTAGTGATGAGGGTTGCTAATAAATGCCCAAGTAAAAATGTTCTTTGTTGGGAGGTGTGGGTCCAGGTCAGGAGAATTAAATCTCACTGAAAGCAAGAGAAAATGTTGCAATGGTCTTTTTGTCAGTGGAAGCCTTCCATCACAGTTGTGATTTCTTGGGAAATGCAGGTCTGATTGTAGTGAATGCCTGGTATGGGAAGTTTGTTAATGACAACAGCAGGAAGAACGAGAAGGTGAAGGTTATAGATGTGACTGTGCCTCTGCAGTGCTTGGTGAAGGATTCTAAACTCATCCTTACAGAGGCCTCCAAGGTACGTAGCTGTCCTGTCAAAGCCCAGATTCAGGGACTCAAATGTGTGGCCCAGAATTTAATTTGAATCGTGTGGTGTCCTGCCAGGGGGTCTCTCCAGTGGCTCTGGATCAATTCACAGATGCCATTTACATACCAAGTATTACAAACTTCCAGGAACTTCTGTTTCTTGGGGCTTTTCTAGGCCATTTGTCTGCATTGTGGGAGAGTGGGTGTTGGAGACCTTCAGGTTCTACACCAGAAACTTCCCAACCCCCTGGTTTACTTTTATGCACTGAAAACTTGTAGAGGTGATTCCCCAGTGTCTCACCTTGCTGGCAGCAAAACTTTTTTTTTTTTTATGACACCTTGTCCTGACACTTATAAATGTTTTTGGCCAGCTGGAGAGCTGTGAAAGTTCATTCCTTGATTCTCAGTCTCCTTCTCTGGTTCAAGGCTGGGCTTCCAGGCTTCTACGATCCCTGCGTGGGTGAGGAGAAGAGTTTGAAAGTGCTTTATCAGTTCCGAGGAGTTCTGCACCAAGTGATGTCAGCTGACAATGAGGCCCTTAGGATACCAAAGCAATGTAAGTAGCACAGACTGCCCAGCATCTTCCTTGGGGAACCAGTAATGGACTGCTTCAGCTCTGTGGTGCAGAGCACAGAGCTGGGGTTCTGGGGTTCAGAATTGGAGTTACTGCAATGGACTGACCATGATTTGCCTCTGGAGTAAAGGCCCAAAAGAACTCAGCAGCAGCTCTGCAGCTGTTTGTACCAGCCAGTCTGTATCTCTGACTGGGGCTGGAAGCAGAGGCCTCCAACAGGTGCCAATGTCCTTTGCAGTTCACAGCAGTGGGTGGCCATTTGGGGACTGAATTTAATGTATGGAGGCCTGAGTCAGATTCCTTCCTTGTCCCCATTTATTTTACCTGCCAAAATATTTTCCCTGCTGGAATAGCTCTGTGAAACCGGTATCTGTTTGTGACAACTTTTATTGGCACCCCTGTGGGTCTGGTGGGTTGGCTCAAGGGCACAGACCTTTGTTTGCCCTCGACCAGCTCCCTGCCCAGTGTGAGCAGCACATCCAACTGACAGAGCTTCCAGAAGTGCATTGGAATTGTGTCTAATTAGCAGCCAGAAGTGTTCCTGCCTGTCCTTGGAACAATGGTGGGCTCCAGCATGTGTCCATTCCTTGTTCTCCCCTGCAGCTCACAGGATCGATGCCGATGGCTAATGCGGGGAACACGCATCTCTCACGGTACCTGGGTCAATGGAAACTGCAAAACCTCCCCCGGACACTGCAAGTTTCAACAGAGACACTTTTATTTTTACTGTCTGTATAGCAGGCGGTGTCCTGGCAGTTCTGTTAGGGACAAAAGGACAGACCCTGCTGCTTCAGGCAGCTCCCAGGCAATATCTGAGTTGTGGCTCGGTACCCAATAAAGCAGCGTGACTCTGAGTGCACAGTGCTTTCTGCCGAGGGGCTGAGCGGGCACCCTGCTCCCAGCTGGCCACAGCCCCTTCTGCACTCACACCTCTCTCCTGGTGCACAGCAGGGACAAAGACCTGTTCTTCTCACTCTCCACGTACTTCCTGGGGTAGGTAACACACCTGCTCCTTCTCATGAGGGGAATTTCAGTTCTCTGGCCACGTCCTAGAAGTCCCCTGTGCAAATACTTTTGGAGAGAGGTCAGTGATTGTTTCAATCTCAAATCTGTGTTTGAAATGCACTTGTTAGAAAAAGTATGTGCTTAAATATGAATGAACTGCTCTTCCAGACAAGGACACGGTGTATCATAGTTTTATTGATTCTTCTGCCACCCACAACCATGTATTGTCAAGGATTTCCAGAAAAGAGGAAAGCAAGTGAGGGAGAAGGACAGCAATTAATTTAATTTGATTCTGATGCTGCAACTATCTCTTAATATCTAATTTATTTCTAGCAAAAATAAATGTAGTTCATAAAGTAAACCATACCAAAGTGAGAGAGGCCAAATGGATAAAGAGCTGAAAATGTAACACTCATCTGCCCTTTCTGAAAAGCAGCAGTTATGGCATAGATCCATTGGCTTTGTCTTGCCTAGAAGCCCTGCCAGGGATTTCCAGCAGAAGGGCAGTCCTAGGCTGGTGACAGAGCAGCTGGAAACAGCACCTTACAGAATCTACTACACACTGGGTACATCAGCACATCAGAGGCTTTTGCAGGAACAAGGAATCATGGTGGCTGCTCCTTGGTCAGTTTTGCTCTGGCTAAGTCCAGACCAGCCTTCATTGCTCGTGGGTGAAAGCAGAGGGGAGAACACCAATGTCTTGGCAGTGCAGAGTTGCTTTTGACAACTCCTGCAATAACTCCTTTCCTGACATGGACCTGGCCCCTGTTCTGAGCAGCTGTGGTTCTCTGTGCTCAGGTCACTGCACCAGGAGAATGAGATTTCCAAAATAAATGCTTTCCCTTGTAAAGAACAAGTTCATATTATGAAGGGGTGTTCATTTGTTTTTATTAAAACCAAAACAACTCAGCTGTGACCAGTTCCTGGTGCAGGGCTTTATTTCACTTATGGCCAGCGTTCTGTCAATCTGAAATTAAATGTAATATGTGCAATAAATTATATTCAGCTGAAAAGCAGCTCCCATTCCCTTTGCATCTGTAGGAAGCTCCTGAGATGAAACTCCTGGAAAGTAAGGGTTGAAGGTTCTGTAAACATAGCAGCACTCTCCATCCCATCCAGCTTATTGACCTCTGGTGGGACTGGGCAGAAATCCAAATCTCTTCCAGTTCCTTTTTGCTGTCACTGTGTGAGGTGTATGATCAGAAGTGAGGAGCCAGCCTGTAGAGATAGGACATGGCACAGGAGCATCCCTGAGAGACTGAGCACCTGGCTGTCTCTCAACCCCCCTCATCCTTTCTTCCTTGTTTTCTGTCATTGCTGAGTTTTGCCAAGACAGCCCCACTGCACAACCACAGCCTTCACCACCGTATTCTTGCTATGAGCAGCTGCCATTTTATAGCCACAACTCCCCTGGGACTTCTTTTTATGACTCTGTAATTCAAAATTACCAACAGAATTAAAATCGAAGCTCTAAGCAAGCAGAGCTGAGTTTTTAGCCTAGCTTCCACCATGACCTAGTGCCATTTCCAAAAGGTTGAGCCACCTTTTCAGTTTGCCAAGGTGTTCAGGCTGCTGCTTTGATGGCAGCTGGCTGAGCAGCAGTGCCTGCAGGGTTGTGGCACATAAGTGAGCTGCAGGGTGGCCCCAAGGCTCCGGCAGCTCTTGGGTGGTTTGGAGTCCTCAGTGCTGCCCAGGGTGGGGAGGGAGGGAGCTCTCTTTCAACACAGCTCCCAGAGAGTTCACAGGGGCTTGGTTTGGGTCTGGCCAAGCCTCCAGTCCTTGCAAAGGGGTGCAGTGCTACCCCAGGGCTGTTTCTGAGGCTGCAGGGACCAGGTGCCAGGACTGCACACTCTGACACCACTGGCATCCTGACATGGGCCCTGTCCCCCGGCTCAGTCATTGCAGCCTTCAGCAGGCCCCTGGCACAAGCCCAGCACAGTGTCCCTGCTGTCTTCAGCCACTCTGGGCAGTGCCTGCCTCCCAGCCCTCCACCCTGCCCAGCCACAGGGCTCCTCACCATGTCCCACACCCTTCAAGAGAGGCTAGCAAGGAGCAGCTGCTCCACAGAAAGGTGGGGATACCTGCCAGCTCTTCCTATCTCCACCTGAGTGTATTTTTTCAGAAAGAGCACTTCAAGTGTCAAGTCTTCCTGCTGCCTGGCACAACAGCTCACAAACCAATAAATCATAACAGCAGACTCCTGAGTTTGGAATATAACAAACTCATTGTTCATTTGTCTCACATTTAAGAAAAAAACATGGTTCATTAAAAGTTTTAATGAAAAAATAAAGTTCTGAATTAAACTATAATTATACATGGCTGAAAGTGATGAACTAAAAGAATGGAGATGTTACTTTTTTATTTCTCTCTGCTGATATTGTAACGTGCTGGACACCATCCACTGGGATAAATCGAAGGGGACAGAACAAGAGTCAGTAACATTGATTAGTGTTGAACCTCTGTGAAAAAGAGCCAGTTCACTTGACAGTGCACCATTTCTCCCATAAAAGCTTCAGGAACAGTCCACAGAGGTCCAGTTGAACTGCAGACACGCTGTCAACACAAGAGATACCAATGTCAGACCAGGTCCAACTCTTGCACAGTTGTGGCCAGGATCTTCCAAAGCATTTCTGGGGAAATGGCAGCACTGGAGAACTTTGGTTATTTTTCTGGCTGCAAAGGACAGTCAGGCAGCCATTGGGGGCGAGTCTTTGGCAAACTCCTTGGTGGTTCCACATAGCTTCTGAAGGCAGCTCAGCACAGTCATGGTTGAGAGATTTCACAGAAGCTGGTTTTCTGAACCCGGTCAGCTGTTACAGTTTTGTTTGGTGGAACAAAATTTTTATCAAGAACCAGAAGAGAAAAGTTGCATGTTGTGCACCTCTGTTGCCCTGCCCCACACCGTGGAGCCCTAGGGCCCCGTGGTACTGGGCTGCCTGAGGCTTTGGCAGCCCCGGGGCCGATGTCTGAAGGAGAGCACTTGACCCTGTGTGCTAGCAAGACCCTCAGTCATCACCACGACACATCTGGTGAGCCAGTCCTCAGACAAGACAGTGCTCCAATGCTGTGTGACTGCAGAACTCATGGGGACATGTTCCTGCTGGCACAGCTGGTCTGGCTGCAGCCGCTGTGCCAGCCAGTGCTTCTCTGAGACGCTTACTGGACAGAGCACACACTGTTCTTCAGGCATAACTTCAGAGAAACACCTCAAAACATCAACCCAATTGATCCATGTGGATCTGTCTGGTCACTGGGGAACAATGCCAGCATCTCCCTTGCTTTGTGTATCAGCTGTGACTTCCCATCGTGGTCCTGAAGGGATTTCCTGTGGGCTAAGGCCCAGGAGGTCCTGTCTGCAGTGCTGGCCAGGGCCTCAGTGCTCTCCTGTCCACTCTGGATCCTCATTGCACTTCATCCTGTAGCTGCATTGCCTGCATTCACTTTGATCTGTGTCATTGCTACCAAAAGAATAAAGATTCTGGCTTTTTGGTTACAGTCCAGTTTCAAAAAACAAACAGCAAAAGCAAAAATCAACTCAGCTGTCATACTTGGATGGACATGATCAAATTCCAAACCAGACCTGCCAGGTTCTACATTTCCTGTGGCCCCTTTTACAGCCCATGTTCGAATTCTGGGCTGAGAAAAGGGAGAGTCATCTTAAAACAGCACCATAGAGGTTAATGAAGGGACAGGAAATTGAGCAGTTTCCCCCCATACACACATGTGAGCTGATCATGCAAATAAATCACAAAAAAACCACTGAAAGAAGAGACCTTCTAGGAAGGAATCTGATGCCGCTGATCCCCGACACTGCCTGTCCAGGAAAAGGGTTGCTCCTTCCTGCCAGGGCACTATCCCTTGGCACAGGAGGGACCCCGAGTCTCATTTGCACTTGGATGATGCCAAATGACAGAACTCCCCTATGCTCAGGCCTGTGGAAGCAGCAGCAGATCACACAGAGGCCAGTAGCACCGAGGCTGACTCCTACGGAGCCTTAGGATACCTAAGATTGATCTATACGGACAAATGGGCAAGTATAATATCACATTGAATTTAAAACACAGGGCCATTTACTTTTCAGACTCTTCACACAGACTCCCTCCTCCTCCCCTCCCTCTTTGGGAGGAGGAGTTTTCTAGCACAGAGAAGATTTGCAGTTTCCCAATGGAATGAGAAAACCTACTTGGCAAAGGTATTGTACATCACCCAGTCATCTTAACCAGACAGAACTGCACTGAGCTCAGAGAGCTTTGTCTGTCCCTTGAGACAGTCTCCGCCACAGTTCTGCCCAGGCGGCCGCTCCCAGCTCCGGCTGCCCACGGCTCGGCGATTCCTCATTCCTGGGCCACAGGCCGGCTGGGCAGCCCTCTCACCGGAGCAGCAGCAGTTCAGGGGAGCCCTCCCCGGCCTCCCCGCCGGCACCCACAGCTCGCCCACCCACGCAGCACGTGCCTCCCCCCTAGTCCAGAAAGCGCCTGCGCGAGCCCGTCCGGGAGCGGTTCGAACGGCGAATGTCAAACTTGGAGTCCCGGCACTTCTGGCAGATGTAGATCTCTGGGACGTTTGACTTGCGGATTTTGGCGCAGGAGAGGTGGATCCAGGTATGGCACTCGTTGCACTCGATCATCGGCCGCCCAGCGAAAGGCTTCATGCAGAAGCAAGTGACCAGGTCCCACGAGTCGTCATCTGTAAAGACAAATGTCAAAGATACATTTTTAGCAGCTGACACCTCTCACACCAGGAATTTTCTCTCCTTTCACACTAAATTAACTACCTGGGTTTCAAAGGCAAGCACTTTGCTGCTTTTTCCAGGTCTCTTACACAGCAAGAGACCCTCAGCAGTACACAGGAGGCCGTAATTGAGGAGAAGATAACCAGCTGCTTCTATAAAGTTGCAGCTTTTCACTCAGTTTATAGCAGGAAGAACCAATCCACCTCTCTGCCCCTGAAAATCCAACTGCTCCTGAATTCCACCCAGGCAGCACTCCTCTGCATTATCCTCAGGCTACAAGTAAAGCACAACTACTTCCACTTGGCTAATCCACTTGGACAGCCAAGCCTACCTGAATCCACCATGATGTCCTCGTCATCACCAGTGCCGTCCTCATCCCGAAAGACCACCTGCTTGCCCTGCCGAATGACCGTTCGTTTGCCCACGCTCTGGATCTCCACCGTCTGCTCGGTCGTCACAGCAGGGTAGGAGACACTGGACGGGGTGTCAGAGTCCCACACCGAGCAGTGCTCAGTCACAGACTGAGGGTCACCCTCCGAAGAGGGGCTCATTGGCGTCTCTGCGTAAGAGTCCTCTGCCTCCAGATCCAGCAGCTTCTCCTCATAGTCCTCCTCTGCAGACACCTCTGTTTCCCTCCTTTTCAGCTTTTTCTTCTTCCTGATCTTATCGATTTGCTTTCGCTCTGGCAGGAAGTTGCTGGCCTTTCCCCGCTGGAACAGGGAACCATATGGTTTTGCTCGCTTAAGCTGACTAAAGTTCTTTCTGTTCTTGGAGGGCAGGGAGACAGAGGAGGGGGTGTCATTGAAGCGGGGATCCCAGCTATCACTGTCAATTGTGCCTCCAGTGCTGTTGGGAGGGCTGGGACTGTTCCTCAGTGGTGTTTCCTGGAACATGTTGAGGAAGCAGGTAACAGTTTGACTTAGAGCAGACGCTCATGCAGTGCAAGGCAGAGTCCCCTATCCCACAGGGCACTCTGTCCATCCCTGAAGTGCTGTGCCCTGTCCTCTAGAGTGGTGTCCCCTATCCCCAGGGACGCTGTCACCTGAAGCACTGTGCCCCGTCCCTGAGGCGCTGAGCCTTTTCCCCCACGTACTGTCCCCTGTCCCATGGGTGCTGAGCCCTGTCCTCGAAGTGCTGTGCTCTGTCCCCCAGGCACTGAGCCCTGTCCCCTGAGATACTGAGCTCTGTTCCCGGGGTGCTGAGTCCCACCCCCCAGGCGCTGAGCCCTGTCCCCCGAGGCGCTGAGCCCTGTCCCCTGAGATACTGAGCTCTGTTCCCAGGGTGCTGAGTCCCGTCCCCCGAGGCACTGTGCTCTGTCCCCCCAGGCGCTGAGCCCTGTCCCCGAGATGCTGCCGCTCCTGCTCTCCCTACAAGCTACCCCGGAGTTTCTCCGGCCATTGCTCCCGGGCTGGGGAGCAGCAGGAACGATGCCGGATCCGACGTTTTTCACCCCGCCCACGCCGGGCACCACCCGCCCCGTCCCCAGAGCCTCCAGCCGCCGCGGTTCCCCTTTTGTTTAGGCCCGGAACGGGGCCGTGACCGCCGGAGCGGCCGGTCTGACAGACCAGCCCGGTGCCCCCCAGTGCCCCCCGGTACCCCCAGGGCCCCCCGGTACAACTCACCTCCTGCGGGTACGGGATGTAGCCGGCGTAGGCCAAGACGAAGGTGCAGAACTTATTGAAGTCCTCCACGGTGCGGTGCCGCCGGGAGCCGGGGGAGAAGTCCTGCGGGGGGCGGGGGTGAGCGGCGG
>NC_031789.1:3760023-3806153 GCF_001522545.3 Parus major
GAGGGGCGGGGGCGGTGCCGGGAACGGTGAACGGAGCGGGAAGAGGAGCACGCAGCAGGGCGGAGAGCGGACCGGTGAGCGGGGTCCGGGGGTGGCTCTTACCGGGTGATTGTGGGCCCGGGCGGGAGCGGGCGGGCCTGGGCTCACCGCGGGGCCTGGCTGGGGGCGGTGGGAGGACGGGCAAGGCGCCGAAGCGTCTACTGCGAGCCGGACCCTCAACCCCGAGCCGGACCCTCCGCCCGCGCTAATCGGCGGTGGCTGAGCCGGACTCAGAGTGGAGCTCCCTCAGCGCTGCCTGCGCTCGGGGCCGGTCTTGTGTTTCGCCGGTACCACTGGGCGGCTCCTTCTGAGCGCCAGCCCGGGGCCAAGGGCGCGGGGCTGGGCGCGGTAGCTGCGGGGCCCTGGGACCGGCCCGAGCGGGGCCGCGCTACCAGCGCCGCCGCGTTACGCAACGGCCGCTCTCGGAGGCTCCCGGCCGGAACGGGCTCCCCGAGCCCACCCGCCGCCTCCTTGCCTGATCTCCTCCCTGTCCCGCCCCGGGAATCGCTCGGGGGTCGGTCCCAGCGGCTTCGCGCAGGGTGTGACCCAGGTGTGTTCCTCGCAGGCACGGCATGGCGACCGGCACCGGCGGGATGGCAGCGGCAGCCTCAACCACGGCGACGGGAGAACCGGCACACGCGGTGTCGCTGCTGCGGGGTCTGAGCGCGCTGCGGGCCGAGCGGAGCCTGCTGGACGTGACGGTGGTGGCCGGCGGGCGAGAGTTCGGAGCTCACCGCGCCGTTCTGGCCGCTGCCTCGGGATACTTCCGCGCCATGTTCGGCGGGGCCCTGCGCGAGTCGCGGGCCGAGCGTGTGCGGCTGCACGGCGTGGAGCCCGAGTGCCTGGGGCGGCTGCTCGACTTCGCCTACACCGGCCGCGTGGGGCGGCTGGGCCCCGACATCGCCGAGCGCCTGCTGCGCGCCGCCGACCTGCTACAGTTCCCCGCTGTCAAGGAAGCCTGCGGTGCCTGGCTGGCGCGGCAGCTGGAGCCCGCCAACGCCCTGGACATGCAGGACTTCGCGGAGGCCTTCGCCTGCCCCGAGCTGGCGGCTGCCGCCCACCGCTTCGTGCTGCGGCACGTGGGCGAGCTGGGCGCCCAGCTGGAGCGGCTGCCGCTGCCACGCCTCCTCTCCTACCTGCGGGACGACGGGCTCTGCATCCCCAAGGAGGAGGCTGCCTTTCAGCTGGCGCTGCGCTGGGTGCGCGCTGACCCCGCCACCCGCGCCCCGCTGCTGCCGCAGCTCCTGGCTCACGTCCGCCTGCCCTTTGTGCGCCGCTTCTACCTGCTGGCCCACGTGGAGAGCGAGCCGCTGGTGGCCCGCTGTCCTCCCTGCCTGCGCCTCCTGCGTGAGGCCCGCGACTTCCAGGCCGCTCGCCTCGACCGCCACGACCGGGGACCCTGTGCCCGCATGCGCCCCCGGCCCTCCACTGGCCTCGCTGAGATCCTTGTCCTCGTTGGTGGCTGCGACCGTGACTGCGATGAGCTTGTCACCGTCGACTGCTACAACCCACGCACTGGCCACTGGCGCTACCTGGCCGAGTTCCCTGAGCACCTGGGAGGGGGCTACAGTGTTGCTGCCTTGGGCAATGACATCTATGTCACTGGTAAGGCACACAGGGAATGGGGGGAAGCACCAGGGTGGAGGGTTCTGTTGAAAATATGTAGGTTGTAGCAGTGACACTTGGCTTTTTCTGGGTAGCAGAGAGTTTGGGACTTGGCTTGGGCGCCTGCAGCTTGCCAGCAGGCATGGAGACTCCTGGAGTCGGTGCTGGATTTAGCAGCTGGTCGCAGTCCAGGAGCTATTTTGTCATGAGTAATGCTGTTGAGCATGCTGGCAGAAGTCACAGATCTTGTAGTTAGAACTCTTTAACCGTCACTGAGGACAGGGGTGATGTAAGAAGTAAGAAGGTTTTGAGTTTCTCTCTTTGAAGAAAGAGTTCAGGCTCAGAGCCCCCTGAATCACAAGGCATGCTTGAGGCAGAGGCATGTCAGAAAGCCCCAGATTCCTTCGCCAGCCCCTGTGAGTCACAGTACTTTCCCCTGCACAAATCCTGCCTCCTTGCTGGGGCTACAATTACTTTTGTCAAGGTGACTCCAATATGTAAATTTGGCTGTTGAGCTGCATGCAGATGCCGCCTTTGAACTACATCTCTGTGACAGCTGTAACAAACTGAGGCCCAGGACACCGAGTGCTGTGGAACAGTGTGCCCTTGGTATGCAGGACACACTGGCAGAACTTAGAAGAGCAAGTCTTAATGCAGGTGAAGAGAAAACTGTGTGTTCTCTAGTCACAAGCAGAAGACAAGGCCTTGCTTTAAGGACAGGGCTGTAAAAATGACGGGCTACCGCATGGATGTAGTATGTTTTTGCAGAAGCCCTTACATCCCGTGGGAGCTTCCTGGAGTGATCCCAGGCAGGTCAGTCCTGCTGGGAGCTGTGTGCAGGCTGCTGTTGGGGATCTTGGGTTGTTCTGGTCAGTGTTAGTGTGATACAGGCAAGGCTGGGAGGTTTCCAAGCTGCCAGCAGCACCACTGCCTCAGCAGCTTCTGGGCAGCGACTTGGGTGGGGTGCCAAATGGGAGAGACGTGGGTGTTAGAGGAGGTAGTGAAACATGGAAGACTCATTTTGAGTCATGGTTGGATATGGACTAGGAACGACACGGGAGAAATCCTCCCTGGCTTGCTGGGAATGAAACAGTGCAGAACTTCCTTTAAAATTTTTGTGGTGCACGTGCTGAACCAAGCCCTCCTGCATCACCTTTCCCTTTGTGGAGCCAGGCTTTTGACACGTGTCATGCTGTGTCACAGGGGGCTCAGATGGGTCCAGGCTGTACGACTGTGTCTGGAGGTACAATTCCAGCGTGAACGAGTGGACGGAGGTGTCACCCATGCTGAAAGCCAGGGAATACCACAGCTCCACGGTCCTGGATGGGCTGCTCTACGTGGTTGCCTCTGACAGCACGGAGCGCTATGACCACACACTGGACAGCTGGGAGGCCCTGCAGCCCATGCTGTATCCCATGGACAACTGCTCCACCACCTCATGCCGTGGAAAACTCTTCGCCATCGGCTCCTTGTCTGGAAAAGAGTCCATGGTCATGCAGTGCTATGACCCCAGCAGTGACCTCTGGTCCCTTGTCAACTGCGGCCACCTGCCCCCCTGGTCCTTTGCCCCAAAAACCGTCACGCTCAACGGTCTCATGTACTTCATACAGTGAGTAGTGGGAGCAATCACTTCCCTCCCTCCCTCCCCGTGTCCCCTTGAGGAGAGCCTGCAGCTTCCCTGGGAAGGTGGATTTTACAGGTGGTGGAGAGAGAGCACTGGGTTGGGACAGCACAGCAGTACTTCCCCTGATGGTGCAGGGAGGGCTGTAACACCTCTTTCCTTGTGTTGGTGGGCCTCAAAGAGCTGCCCATAAACTTGTGTTAAAATGTCTGAGGGTAACCCAGGGCTGGGGAATGGGCAGGTGTAAATCCGTCTGAAGTCAGCAGCACTGCTTGGAAATTGGCTTCTTGGTTTCTTCAGCTCCTGGTTCAGCCCCCCTCGTTGCTATAAATAAGCACATAAGCTCCAAGAAAACGTTAAACTCTAATGCAGGAGAGGACGTCTTCCGTCTCAGCAGAGATAAGAGGGCTGAAGATGAAGTGATTGGTCACTATTTTTAAGCACCTTTCCAAATTGGGACTTAATTACCCATCTGAAGCTGTCCTGGTGGCGCAAATACTTCAGTTATCCGCTTAATTAAAAATAAACGGGAAGGCATGCTAGGGCTGGAGCATTTCATCTGCCTGTGTTGACTCTGAGCAAACAGAGACTTCTGTGATGGCCCCCAGGCACGTCTCTTTTTTTAATCTCCTCTTGGCTTTGCATAAAGTAGCAGCTTTGACCCAAGACTTTTTATTTGATCCTTTCGGGTCCAGCCAAGTGTCTTGCTGGCGGCTGTTCTGGTCAGCTGGTTTCAGTCCATACTGCCAGGGTGTTGCAGCTGCTCAGCTCCTTGTCACAACCTGATTCTATAGAATTTCTTTATTCTTACCCATTTTAAAATACTGATGATTGACACTTCAGGATTTTCAGATCATTTTGCATCTGCAAGAGTCAGTGAGGAGATGATCAGGGTTAGGTGTTCTCTCATTTCATATGCTGCACGTGGGCTGCTGCTCCATGTAGAGCTGTGGAATAATCTTTGGAGGGCAGAGGAGTAGGTTGCAAGTAAAAGTAGCAAATTGGTTTAATAGCTCAGGCTAAAGGCTCTAAGTGATGACCCCTCATGCTGGGATCAGTTTTATACCTGTAAATAAAGCACACAGAAAAATGAGGTTCAGGTGCTCTCTGCAATTGCCCCAGAGCTGACCCAGAGTGGGGAGAGGAGGCCCTGGTCTGGCTGCTGGCCCTGCTTGGAGCTGCCTTGCAGCATCTTGATCCCATCTGTACCTTGGAAGGACTGGCAGCTCCTCTCCAGCTGCCTTGACCTCGTCCTCCACACATTCTTGTGTCAGCAGCGCATGTCTGTGAGTCACAAACATCCCTCACCTGTCACTGTCGCCCTCCTGTCTGCCGAGCAGGGTGGGTAAGAGAAACCCTGGGGGATTATGCTGCCTCCCCAGCTCTTCTCTCCCCCTGCCCATCTAAATTTGGCTTTGATGGAGAACTCAAGCAGCATTTCTAGAATGCAGAAGGAGTAATTTTGTGTTCTCTTCCCCAGAGATGACTCGGCTGAAGTGGATGTTTACAATCCATCAAAGAATGAATGGGATAAAATCCCTGCCATGCTTCAGGTAAGACATTTTCCCGCTTCAAGAATATCTTAAGTATTACAAAGGAGTTTCATTTAGCGTTGGAAAACCAAGAACTTTTCAGAATCAGAAACCATGCATGTGGAGCTGGTTTAAGTGTGTTGGAGTCACTGGGAAGTCCCAGATGTGGTGGCATGTCTGGGTGGGCAGCACTGATTCAGAGCCCAACCTGCAGCTGACAGGTGTGAAACTTCCTCCAAGGAACAGCTCCCAGATCCCACTGACCCCCTTGATCAGGTGGTGGATCAGGGAAACAGCCCCTGATCATGGTGTTTATTCATTGTCACGTTGCAGGTTCACGTTGGGGGGAGTGTGGCTGTGCTCGGTGGGAAGCTCTATGTCTCGGGGGGCTACGATAACACGTTTGAGCTCTCGGATGTGCTGGAAGCCTACGACCCTGAGACGCGAACGTGGAGCGTCGTGGGCCAGCTCCCCGAGCCCATCTTCTGGCACGGCAGCGTCAGCATATTCCGGCAGTTCATGCCAGAGACCACACAGGAGGATGACAGCATCACACTGGACAACACCATCAGCTTGAGCAGGCAGAACCAAAACCTTCACAACCAGAACCTCAATGAGCTGCCTTAGCATAGGAAGCGGCTTGATGAAGTCCCTCATCCAGAACCTGGGCTGCTTTGGGAGAAGGCTGAGGCAAACCAGTGCTTGGAAACAAAACCATTCTGATCACAGAGGGAGCAGGAACTCTGGCTGTTGGATGTGATGCTGTGGGCCTGCAGGCAGCGAGGCCTTCACTGCTTCCCTCGGCCCTTCAGGGCAGGAGACGTCACCGTGCTGCCCACAGGGACCAGAGAGCTGATCCCTGGGGAAAGCACTCGTGGTGAATCATGCCACAGCACCACTGCTTATGGCTTGTGAGCAGACACCTTTCACTGGGAGCTCCTTCACCCTGTAATGCTTCGTTTGCCACCAAACTCCTTCCTTCAGTTTCTGTCTTGGGAGGCATCTGTCTGGTAGGGCAGTGGTCTGGACGCCCCCCTGTATTCTGTGCCTTGGAGGGAGACAGGCTTCCTGTGCACGTGTTGGGGTTGAAAGGTAGTTATTTTAGGATTTTTTTCTTCTTTTTATTTGGGGTTTGCATTTTTCTTTTGGCCTGCATAAGATTTGCCTTTATACTTGCCCAAGTGCCCTGGCCAGGTGGGCTCTGTTTATCTACCTTCACTGAAGAGCAGCTGCGTGCAGTTTACTTGTGGAATGTTTCTGGAAGAAATGAACAGCTGAACCTGCAGTACGGCTCCCTGAGAGCACGTGCTGTACCTTCAGGAGAACCCTGAAGTGTGGCAGAAGATAAGGTATTGCTTTTTTGGTCTTTAAATTTTAGCTAGTAGAGGAAAAGTTTGCATTTAAACTGAATTCAGAGATGGAAACCCCGTATAGTCGATCTCTCTCCTCCAGGCTTGCCCCTGGATTGAGGAGCATCCGAGCCCCATTTCCACAGCTTCAGCGTCTTCACAGCTTTACAGAAACGTGTTTTTCCCCCATGCTGTGACGCTGCTGCACCCCTCGGTGAACCCGGGCCATTCTCCAGCCTGGAACACTGACAGTGCCTTGAGACCGCCGCGTGCCAGCAGGGAACGCGCGGAGCCCGGCGCGGCTGCCCCTGGGTGTCAAACCCGTGGACAGAGTAGGGGGGTGCAGGGGCCCACAGTTCGGGCCAGCTGCTGCTTTTTTGGGAGCAATGGCCAATTCCCGACGGCGCCGCAGCCCGAGGCATTTCTGCTGAGCTATAAATAACGCACCCCGGCGCACGCGGCCGTGCTCGCTGCTGGACCCCCCAGTCCCACCCGCTGAGCAGCTACAGATCTGTATTTATTTTTTGTAGAATTCATTGTGTTGAATCCTCAAGTACAGTTGAACTCCATCCTTTGAAACAAAGGCATTTTACATTTGCAGATAATGTATTTTTATTCTCAGTTTGTTTTTAAATTTACTTGCAGCAGTCAAGTTAAATAAAACCTGTTACACAATTCTGTTTTCTGTGAGGGTAAGGGACCTGGGGTGAGATTTTACTGGAAGTTTCTCATTCCAGATATGATTAAACTGCAGCCTCTCTGTCTCCTTGGTGAGTAGAGGGGGAAAGGGGAGAGGTTGTGGGGATACACAAGAGATCTCTCCCCACACTGGCACCACTGAGGCCATGGTTCACCCTCTCCCAGCAACCCTGGGTTGGGTTATTTAGGACAGACGTGAGCACAGGCACTTTGTGGCTGCTGGAGTGTGTTTCAAGTGAACTCACAGCTCAGTCATCCCAGTGCTGAGCAGACACGGGTCATGCCCCGCCTTTAATGGGGGAAAGAAAGAGCAACTGAAAAGCTTAACAAAACAAAGGAGAAATAAGGCACAAGTTAAATGGAGGGGTTAAGGAATGGGCAGAGCCGCTCTCTGTGGGGGAAGGTGAGCTTTAATCACAGGCAAAGTAAGAGGGCTGGTGGAGAGGAGAGGGCAGCACCAGCTCCTCCAGTGTCAGAAAGTGAGTCACAATATGGCACAGGGAGGTCAGTCCCTTCCCACCACACACTGTCTGTGAATGAACACTGACTGGAGTGACCATGCTGACACATTTCATTTGACACTCAATCAGAACGTCATGGTGACTTCCTTTCCCTGCAGCCTGGGATGGGAGATTGACAGAAAAGGAGCTCAAAAGAACAAGTGTGGCAGAAAGTGGTTCAGCTTAATGCTTTACTGTGTTTCAGTGGAAGGGATGGGGTGGCCACACTATGTCTCACAGTCTTCAGGAATCGTTGTGGTTATAATCAGCGACTGCTCAATCACGTCCGCAGGTGAGAAGTTCTCATTTGAGCAGAGTTTCTGCGCAGGGACCTCCTCGGGCAGTGGCCCACGGGCAAGTGACTCCACGATCACCTCGGCTGAGCCCACCTCCAGCTCTGGCGGCGGCTGCAGCACCACCATCACATCTTTCTCGTCATCGATGATCAGGTTCCGCAGCTTCCTCTGTCGAGGGTTGTAGTTCTCCACTCGGTCGTGGATCTCCATGTGGCGCCTCAAGTGAGCCTGCAAAGGAAGGGGGATGTGGAGAGACCCAGTGAGGGCTGGCTCCCCAGTACAGCACGGGGGCCCCAGAGCCAGGAAAGGCCTCACCTGCCGCGTGAATTTGTAGCCACACTCAATGCACTCAAACTTCCTCACTCCCTTGTGCCGGCGAACATGGACTCGCAGCTGTTCTACCGCTGGGAAAGGAAGCGACAGCCTGTTGGCAGCAGCTCCATGTCATACAGGCTCACAGCAATGCCAACCCACCCAAAGAAAGGAGGCAGCTCCTGCAGAGCCCCATGAGAGCTGGAGCCCTCACGTTACCTTTGAATGTCTTCCCGCAGATGTGGCAGAAGTGAGGCCGCCCCTCCTGGTGCCGGCTGGCAACGTGCCTCAGCAGCGGCCCCTTCTCCGTGAAACGCTGCTCACAAAACTCACAGCTGAACGGCCGCTCCCCCGTGTGCGTCCGGTTGTGCTTGTCCAGACTCGCTGCCAGTAATGGGGAGACAGGGAGAGTGGCCAGTCAGAAGCACAGCCCAGGCACTGCATCCCAGGGGCTGTCAGGCTGGGCCAGGCTGGCAAGAAGGCAAGAGCAGCACAAGCAGTAACTGCCTGCTCCACCTAAGGGTCATGAGCAATACAAGCTCTTTCCCCCTCTGTGCCATGACAGCAGTGCAGGTGACAGGAATGTGCTTTTCTTGGTATCAGCCTACACTCAAAAGAGCATGGCTTTACTGCTGGGGAAGCTGCTTTTTGGAGGTCCTGCATGCTGGACCACAGCACTTGGTATGACCTGCCACAGCCAGGGGTACCTTGTGTCCGGAAAGTCTTGCCGCAGAGATGGCATTGGAAGGGCTTCTCGCCAGTGTGCGTGCGCAGGTGCATGTTGAGGTTGGCTTTCTGTGTGAAGGCATGGTGGCAGAACTCACACACGTAGGGCCGCTCGTTCCTGTGGGCAGGGAAACGTCACCGTCACCTTTGCCTCCGCCAGCTTCAGCCCCTTGGGTCTCAGCACCTCCGGGAAGAGGGTGACTTTCAGCCAACCCCCAGGCCTGTGAGTGGGGACTGCAGCCAGGAGAGCCAGGGTGACAGAGGACACAGATCACATTGTACCTGTGCTTGGCCTTGATGTGCATCTGGAGGCCATTCCGGCTCGAGGCCCTGTGCCCACACTCCTCACACACAAACAGCTTCTCTCCGCGGTGCTTGAAGGCCTCGTGCAGGCGCAGCTCTGTCCGGGACAGAAAGCACTTGGAGCAGGTTGAGCACTGCAAGGCCACAGGAGAGGAGAGTGTTAGGGTTGGGGTACACCCACCCCAAAAGCACTCACACCCAGCCCTTCCCCGGCTGCTCCAGGGACCTCCCTGTGGAAAACAAGGCAGCACCCCCAGCTGAGATCCCACTGAGATAAAGCAGCCCAAAAGAGATGAAGTGCTGGTCAGTGGTTGGATCTGTGGGCTGCTCCTGTACCCAAAAGAGCCCATTTCCAGTAGCCCTGTGCCCCATGCCCTCACTGACAGAGCCAGATATAATACTATGCCATTCCTTAGGCCAGATCCACACTCAATCACACCCTCCCCAAAACAGTCCCTACCGCATGGGGCTTGGGTGCACCATGCAGCTTTATCATGTGGCTCTGCAGGTCCTTCTTCTGCATGAACTGCTGGGAGCAGGAGGAGCACTGCAAGACAGGAGAATGGGGTCAGCTTTCAGCTGCCCCAAAGAGTGGTTTCAGAGCAAGGAGAGGACCAGCAGGGGAGTAGAACATGGATTCCTGGTAGAGCCACAGGAAGCCTTTGGCTGTGATGCCCCCCTGGAACACATTTTGTTTCAGAGATGGGGAACAACTCTGAGTGGGCTGTCATAGAACAGAGAAGGGAACTGGTGTGCTCAGCTCTTCCCAGGCTGGGCTGCCCTAGAAGGGAAAGGCTCGCCTCTGCTCAGTGCCAGTGTCCAGCAGCATGTTGGGATGTTGGATGCAGGCCCTGCTGACCTTGTATGGCATCTCCCCGGTGTGTGACACCATGTGCAGCCGCAGCTCCATCCGCCGCTTGAACACCTCTGGGCAGGCCGAGCACGTGAATACCTGTGAGAGACGGGGTGGTATTGGCTTCCACAGGACCCAGAGCCTGACCTGGAGCCCACAGCTCAGCACATGGCACTGGCACCCAGCTACAGCATTCAGCCCGCACCCACAGGAGCTGAATCTTGTACAGTACAGACTCCTGATGCACTGAAACACAAGTGAGGGCTGTGTTGTGTATCAGGGGTGAGTCCCAGCCAGAGGGTCCTGGCCGTGGAACACATGCCACACAGTGCTGACAGGGGTCTGTTTGGAACTGAGGGTGGGCTGGGACTGGGAAAAAGCTTCAATTCGCCTCCTGCCACACACATGGCAGCCGCATTCCAGCCCAGCGGGGCAGCTCCTGGGCGTACCTGTTCCGATCGGTTCATGCAGTTCCTGGCTTCGTGTTCCAGGAGATTCTCTTTTCTAAAGTAACATTTGCCACACTTGGAACACTCAAATGGCTTCTCTCCAGTGTGTTTCCTTGGGGGATGTAAATACAGAATCCCATCACTGCCTGTCAACAGCATCTGCACAGACAGGCCCAGGAGGTCACAGGGAAGGGTGAGGTGGGTACTTCCCCCCATCCCTGCAGTGCTACTATTCACAGCTGCCCTAAAGCTGCTCCTGTGCCACTTTTGTGCACAACTGTCAGTGCCCACTGTGCTCCATGGAACACCCTTTCTGCAGGGCCCAGATTCTTCCCCAACAGAAGTGAAGCAAAACTTGAGCTCTCACTGCAGGGCCATGCCCCACTCTCAGTGATCCACCCTGGAGCTCCTCACACAGCCCAACCATGTGTCCCCCACAACCCCAGAAACTCCCCCCGCCCCCAGCCTGGGGTAATCTCAAATCCCAGGAGGATTTGCCATCGGCCACCTGCAGCCAGTGCAGCCCCCGAGGAGCCACAGCTCAGGACAGTCGCTGCGGCTCTGGGACTCCTTTCATTGATACATACAACCCTCCCCCTGGCCACAGCACCCCCAGGGGCAGAGGAGACCCTCCTTTACCACCCCAGGAGATGCCGAGGTGTTGGGACCAGCTGGCAGGGACGGGGCCACCCTTTTCCCCCCCGGGAAAGGGCCGAACCGTGAGGGCGGCGCGTCTCCCCGCGCGCAAGGGAAGGAGAAGCCGGAGCGATTACCTGTTGTGCACTTTAAGGTAATATTTGCTGAGGAAGGTTTTATGACATGTGGGGCACTCGACCGGCACCGCTGTACCTTTTCTGCTCCCCGGCGCCTTTCCCGGAGCGGGGGGGCTCTTTTTGCTCCGCAGCACCTTTTTCTCGGGAAGGGGCTCGGCGTCGCCGTCCCCCCGCCCGCCGCCACCCACCGCCGCCTCCTCCGGGGCTGAGGGGGAGCCCTACGAGGGAACAGCGGCGTCACCGCGCCGCCCCCGCCTCCCCGCCGGGCCCAGGCCCCGCCGTCCCCCTCCCGCCCCCCTCACGCACCGCCTGCCCGCCGGGCTGCGGGGCCGCCGCGGGCTCCGGGCGGGCGGCAGCGGCGGCGCGGCGGGGCCGCGGGCGGAAGGCGCGGCACAGCGCCACGGCGTCGGGCACGCCGAGCTGCTCGGCGGCCGCCAGCAGGCGGGCGCGGTTGTGCGCCGTGAGCGCCAGGCGCCCCGTGTAGAAGAAGTCGAGCAGCAGCTGGAAGGTGTCGGCGAGGCCGTCGGGCAGCGCCACGGGCCCGCCGGGGCCGCGCGCGCGGAAGAAGCGGGAGCAGCTGGCGAGCACCGGCCAGTGCGCGCGGAACTCGCGGCCGCCCACGCCGAGCGTCGCGTCGCAGAACTGGCCGGCTGCGCGCTGCCGGTTCAGCTCCCGCAGCACCCGCACGCTGTGCGCCGCCGCCGCCGCCATGGCCGCGCACCGGGGCCCGCCGGCATCCGCCACCGCCGGACGTGGCGTCAGCGGGCGCCGGCAGTGACGGCGAAGAGCGCGCGGCCGGGGCGGAGCAGGGCCGGCGGTCGGTCCCCGCGGCGGGGGAGGCGCGGTGCGGGTGGAGCCCCGCGGCTCAGGCGGCGGCCTGGCGGCGCGTGTACTCTTGAATGGCCATCTGAAAGTGTTCGGCCGTGTTTTGGTGCGGCCGCAGCAGGATGATGAAGGCCCGCGGCACGAAGTACCCGCCCAGCAGTGCTGCGAGCGTGCCCAGCGTGCTGAACACCCGCGCCGCCGTCTCGGCCTGGCCGCGCAGCGCGCCCTGCGAGCAGAGCACGGCGGCCGAGCAGCCCAGGTGTAGCAGCAGGCTCACGGTCAGGCTCTTGGCCTCGTTGTAGGCGGCGGGCAGGTCCGTGCCCGCGTAGCTGAGCGCGAAGCAGCCGGCGCTGAGCAGCACCGTGTAGGCGGTGGCGGCGTCGGCCGCGGAGCTCCGGGCGCACTCCAGCACCACCCATTCGTCCCGCACGCCGTACTCCCGGTGCGGCACCGAGGGGCTGACGGCCTCGGTGACCACACACAGCGCCACTTGTGCCGCCGTGCTGGCGGCCACGAACAGCACCGGCCCCTGGCGCCGCATCCAGGCCTCGTAGAGCGCAGGGCAGCGCGCGTTCAGCTTGAAGATGCAGAGGATCTGGAAGGAGCGGGTCGCCACGCACGAAAGGAACACGGTGAAGCTGATTGCGAAGAGCGGCACTCGCAGCAGACATGCCACCTGCGAGGGCTCCCCGAAGTAGCAGAAGAGACTGCTGCAGGTGCAGGCCAGGGAGCCCAGCATGAGGAAACACGCCTTCCCACCCGCAGACTTGACCACGGGTGTGGAGGCGTTCAGGGCGAACAGGACGGTCAGCGCCGCTATGAGCAGCATGAGAAGAACAGCCAAGGACAGGAGCGCCCAGGAGAGGGGCTCGGACCAGGACAGGAACTCGATGGTGCGGTTGAAGCAGACCTCACTCTTTTCTGGGGCCCACTCGCCCAAGCCACAGGCCTGGCAGTCAAAGGGGTCTGTGAAGGACGTGGGACACCTCACACACCTCGGACACGGTAAGAGCTCCGCCACGGTGCAGGGCCTGGCTCCTACCCCAGAGCCTCTGGGCTCTGCTCACCCATCGTGCCTGCTCCTTCCTGCAGGCGCTCCCAGGCCTGGGGTAGAAAAGGGCTCTTTTCCCAAAAGAAAATTCGCCCTGTGGACTCTGCCAAAATCCATGGCCTGGGCTGAGACAGGGTCAGCTGCTTTGAGGCTGAGGGCCATGGGGACTGTGGGTGGGAAGGGGCCTGTGCATCAAGCAGTAACGTGAGAAGGATCTGCAGCAGCTGCTGTTGAATGGGACAGTACCATGTAGAGGGGCTTTCTGCTCCCACTGTCCCTCAGAGCTGCCCCTGTCCACTCCACAGGCTAAGGATGTTATGGGACTAACTTCCAGGCAGGGGTTTGTCATTGTGGCTGGTGATTCTGAGGCAGGAGACAACTGGGGACTGTCCCAGGCAGGAGTCATTTCCATATGCCAGGTGCTGGTGACCACATAGTGCGGAAGCCCCGTGTGCCACCTGTGGCACAAAGGCAACCACTAGGTTGAATTTCCCCGGCAGAGGATGCGGTGCAGGGAGCAGCTACCGGGACGGACATTCCCCTTCTCTGGCCACAGGCAAAGAGGCTCTGTTTGCCCAGGTGGGCTCACCTGTGGGCAATACTCCCCGGAAAGCACAGGGCAAGGGCTTTGCATACCCACTGGTAAGCAAACAGGAGCCAGACCCACTGCCTTCAGGTCAGCTCACAGGTTTTACTGACCACAGGAGGCGAGAGGCTGGGAATGGTGAGACAGTAGCAAGAGGTAGGATGTTGGCAGGGGAGGAAGGGGCAGGAGCAGACCCTAGGGTATACTGACCTGATGTGTTCAGGAAGGTTCCCGGTGGACAGGCCACACAGCTGAAGCAGCATTTGTGGCGGCTGTGCTGCAGCCGCATCTCCCCTGGCTCACAGGCCTCAGAGCACACTGAGCTGGGAGCCTGCTGGGAGCACAGACAGGGTCAGGCTGGCAGGCAGCAGCACAGTTCGGGCTCAGCAGCACTCGGGGACCATCTACCCCCCACTGCCTCTGCCCTCAGTTTAGCCCTGCTATGAGGAAACACCCCAGAATTGGTGGCATTGGGATGCAGTCAGCTCAGAAGCGAGCAATAAGTAAGACCTGGGTGCAGAACAGTACCTGGCCATCTTCTGTGTGCCACAGGACTTTGCCGGGGTTGATGCTCAGCCTGTCAGGGTTCACACGGAAGGTTCCTATCACGTGAGAAGCCCAGTTTGGGCCCCTCCACTTCCACATGACAATGTCGTAGCCTTTATGAATGTCCCCGTTGGCATCAAAAGAGATTCGGCTCTTGTACAGGGTGAAGTTTACTTGTCTAATCTTCTGAAGGAGCTGTAAAACAGAAGAGTAAGAGAGGAGCCCTTCCAATGGTGCGATTCCTGCCATTGAGAGGGAAATTTGCTGGAGGACACTTCCTCTGTCCTGCAGCTGCTTTCCAGCCCCCCAACATCTGCAGAAAATCCCATGCAGTAAGGGGCTGGTGGTAGAGGAACAAGTGACCTAGGATGGAGTCTAGGTTTAGGTCTTGGCTGCTATGACTGTGAGGGGCAGCTGAAGCCCACAAGGGTCTTCAGCTGGGATTTGAGCCTTAGGGAAAGACAGGAAACCTTTGGGCACAACAGAATAATCCTTCCCTGTGGGAAAGGATCCTCACGGATCTTCCACAAGGCTGCTCTTACCTGCCAGGGATAGACAGTGCCTTTGCTGCAGGCCCCCGAGGCACAGCCCAGCAGGTCATGGAGGCCATGGGCCACGGCATACACGGCCGAGTACACGTTGAAGGAGCTTTGAGCGTCGTACATGTCGGGGACAGTGGCGAGCGCACGGCAGCCGGTGCAGCACTGGGTGCAGTCCAGCCTCGCATTCCCCACAGATTCCCCACCTGCCTCTGCATTGCTGGCACACTCAGCCACAGCACCTTCCTCTGATATCTTCCAAGCTTCAAAGCGTTCCAGCACCGTGGACTCTGGCTTCTCAACTGCCATCCCTAACACTGACCCAATGGTCTGGATGCCAGGCACCTGCCAGATAGTTTGAGCCAACAACCAGTCTTCAGAGGCCACCCACACCATGCCCGTGATGTTCTTCTGGACCACCACCTCAAAGAACGGCAGAACACTTTCTCTGCTGGAGAACACAACAGTGACATTGACCTTGACTTCTGTGATGATTCGGACCAGGTTGTGAAGCTGGGGGTTACTGGCATCCAAGTTGGCGGGGATGGTGCCTCGGTAGGCCACGCACACATTGCTTGCGGTCAGCAGCTCCTGCAGGGCATCCAGGCCAGCACTGCCATAGGTGTTGTCACTGCCCAGCAGCACCACCCAGGTCCAGCCAAAGTGCTGCAGCAGCTGGAAGATGGCCTTCACCTGCTTCCTATCGCTGGGGATGGTGCGCAGGAAAGAGGGGTACAGCCGCTTCAGGCTCAGCAACTCCGTGGAGGCTTCGTAGCTGATCTGCAAAGGGAAAGGGGGATGCGCTGGCCCAGGCAGCTGCACCTCTGAGAGCTAATGGCACAGGCAGCCTGTCCTGGGAAGGCTTGGAGCTAGACAGGCAGCAGACCCAGCGCCAAGTGTGCTGCAGCAGGAGGAAACTGATAGATGGCAAGCCAGCCCACTGACTGCCTGGGAAGGACCCTGGGACAGCACACACAGAGGGGCTGCATTTCCAGCATTATCAGGCTCCTCAGCTCTGAGGCCAGCCCTCCCTGAAACCATCATTCCTTGGGATCCCTGTTTTTCATCAGCCATAGGAATTGCACTTACCTCCGGTACAAGAAAGAGGCTGAGAACAGCGGCTGTGGTGAGGGCCAGCCGCGTGCTGTCAGGGCCAATGACAGCCACAGCCTGGGGTTCATAGTGTTGAAAACTGGGGAGCACCTGGACATCATGCCTGCCTTTACGAGCGAGGGCACACAGTGTAGCATGGAAGTTGGTAGGCTCAGAGCAGGTGTCATAGATTTCGTAGCCCAGGGTGACATTGGGGAGCAGCGTGCTGGAGTTGTTGATCTCCTCCACGGCGAAACGCAGGGCCTGGGACAGGCAGTAGCCGTGGCTCTTGAAGGCGGCGCTATGGAATCGAGAGAGGTTGTTAGGGAGGACAGAGCGCGTTGGGGACACGGGCAGCTCGGGCACTCACTCGTCGCAGCCGCGCACGAGCAGTCTGGCGCCGTCCCGGGGCGCCGCGGTGTGCAGGGGGAACAGCCCGGCCAGGCGGTAATCGCCGCGGAGGGTGAACGAGGAGGCGGCGGCGGCAGCCGCGCAGAGGCACAGGCGGAGCAGTGCGGGCGGCGGCATGGCGGGGCAGCCCCGCGCAGCGCGGCCGGGCGGCTCTTAACGGGGCGGCGGGCGGGGCCTGGCGGCTGGCGGGGCGGGGCCGGCCGAGGGGCGGCCCCGGGAGGCGGAGGAGGCTCGGCGGTCATGCCCGCGCGGCGCAGCCGCCCCCGCCGGGCTCTGGCCCGCAGCCTGCCCCGCGCCAGCCGGGTGGAGGTGGCCTGGCGGGAGTTCGCCGCCTCTTTCATTCGCACCGGGATGGTACCGCCGGCTGAGCCGGGGCTGGTGGCCGTGGAGGCGGCGGAGGGCACGGCCGTACTGCTGCTGGCGCCGCAGCAGGTGAGCAGCGCCCACAGCACACCGGCCCCGCCGCGTCCCGCACAGCGTGACCGCCCGCTCTGTCCTGCAGGCGCTGACCTTCACCGGCAAGTGCCGCCTGCGCTGCCTCTACGGTGCCGTCCGTCTGCTGGGCTTCGCCGTGGCCTCGCACCACCCGGGACTGCCGGTCTTCTCGCCGGCCACGCACTGCGCGCTCAGCCTGGAGGCGCTGCCCGGCGCCTGCCCGCCTGCCGCCGCCGTCCGCCAGCTGCGCACCGCCGCCCGCGCCGCCATGCGCTCGCACCGCGTCCCCCGCCGTGAGTGCGGGACGGAACGGGGGCGCGGGCGGGCGCCATTTCACGGGCGGAGCGGGGAGCGGCCATTTTGTGCGCGGGGCGCTGCGGAGCGGGCGGGTGCCATTTCGCGGGCGGGTGCGGGGCTGAGGGCGATGGCGGCACTTGCCTCTTGCAGAGGCGCGGGTGAAGGTGATGACACGGTTCTCGCCCGACTGCGCCGTGGTGCTGCTGGAGCACCTGGACTCTCCGGTGACACGATTCCTGCTGAGCCACCCACCGCTGTCGCGGCTTTTCGAGCCCCAGGTGAGGCGGCGCGGTGCCCGCTGTGCCGTCCCCGCACCGCCCATGCAGAGCCAGCGGCGGCGGCCCCTGTCAGCGCCCAGGCCGTGGCTCACACACCCCGTGCTGAGTGCTCGCCCTCTCGCCTAGAAAAAGGAGGAGTCTAACTTCACACCAGAGGACGCGGTCCTGGCGTCCGTGGGCATCGTGAAGTGCAGCCCTGACCGCGGGCTGCTGGTGTCGGAGAGCATGTGCCTGGCGCTGGAGGAGCTGATCCAGACCTGCTGTGGTGAGTGCAGGCGTTTGGACAGACTGGGGCTTTGCTTCCCTGAAAAAAACAAAAATTCATGAGGGTTTTCATGAGTTTAAGTTGAGAGAGTACCCTGACTAGCACGTGCTTATTGAGGGTTGCAGTTTTCTCTATAAAGAACATGCATCTGGAGCTTAGGTATTGCCTAGGGTGGGTCGGTGATGCCAGCATCAGTCCAGTTAACACTCTGCTTTTCTTTCTAGCGGAAGATGAAGGCGTCCCTGTGGTGTTGGTGTGTGGACCAAAAAGCACTGGAAAATCAACATTCAACAGATACCTAATTAACCTGTTACTGAACCGGTGAGTCTTGCCATGTTCTGCAAGCTTTTAAGTACTGCATGATATTTAGGAAAAAGGAAAAACACGTGTTTGACAAGCCTCTCAGAAGAGCCATCAGAAATAGAAGGTGCATAGCTTCTAAACAGAAGTTCAGAAAAATGTGAATTCTTACCTTGAGTGATTTCAGAAAAGTTGCCTCCTGAACGTTTCTGTTGAAATACTGTTAGATTGCTGCCTTGGAGTGTGTGAGCACATTGGGCACCAAGCAGTTTGGGTTGAATAGGGGAGTTAGAATGCTTAAAAATATACCATGAGTGTAGTTGAGGGAAGGAGAGATTTTATTAATGAATTTTAGCTTTGCAACCTGGAACAAAATCAGATGAAGCTTCTGATACGTTGAGGCTATGCTGTAGTTCTTTGGGTGGATGCTGACACACAGTCTCTCTCCCTGCAGCCTTCCCGTGGTTGAGTACATGGAGTGTGACATTGGCCAGACGGAATTCACACCGCCCGGGTGCGTGTCCCTGAGCAGCGTCACGGAGCCCATTCTGGGTATGTGTTCCACTGCTCCTGTGGTTACCAGAGGCCTGCTCTCTTTCTGAAATGAACAGGGTGTTCTAGGCAGAGGCTCTACTTCAGGGGAAGCTTCTGCCACAGCCATCAGAGTTTCCTGGAGAGAATAAATCAAGGGCTCTTTGAGTTTTCTTGTCCCTACATTTAAGCTCCCTGAGTACCATGGAGCTGTTCTTATGCTCATTTTGTCTGCTTTAAAGAGAGATGATGTTGTAGAGGTGGTAGTACATTCTAAGTCACAGGGGATGTTCTGCTGTTCAGATGTGAAAGGTCTCATTGGGAAAATCTGTATCTGTAGATCAAACTAGCTTGAGAAATCCGTGATTGGACTTGGGGCTGTTGTGATGAGTGGAAAAAACAGAACCCATGAAACTGCTGGTGTTTGTGGTCTTGCAGGTTTGGGTCACTGTCTAAAGGATGTGGCCAGGCTGGCTTGCTGTTTAACCAGTTTGTCATAGACTGTTCTTCAAAGATTTGCAAGTGTATAAGCAGTGATTTCAAACAAAGAAACACACCCAGTACTAACCCAAACCAAACAAAACTCTCAGCCTGCAAGTGGCAGACTAGTTTCCCCTGCTTGCAGGATGTGCAAGGAGGACAGTTGGCACATGGGAAGAGCATGGGTTATTTCAGGAGAGGAGGCATGTGAGCGCTCAGGCTTGGGAGTGTTTTGGTTTGACTTGAGGAAGGCACTGGATGTTCGGTGCTCTCTTTGCCAGGTCCCCCCTTCACTCACCAGCAGATGCCCCGTAAGATGGTGTATTATGGCCAGACCAGCTGCGAGCAGGACACAGAGAGGTACCTTGATGTTGTGAAATATGTGTTCAGCTGCTACAAGAAGGAAGTGCCTCTAATCATCAACACCATGGGCTGGGTGAAAGGTAAATGGTGTCAATGTACTCTGGAGAGGTGTGGGAGGGAGGTAACGGTGGCACAGCACCACGTGGAACGAGAACGTCTGTGCTGAGGTAACACTGCTGTCCCACCTGTCGCAGTAGTAGCAGCAGTTGTGTGTTTCCTGTACTCCTGAAGGTGAAGGGCTGCTGCTCCTCATTGATATCATCCGGCTGTTGACCCCCAGCCACATTGTTCAGATGGACATGTGTGACTGGAAGGCCATGCCCCCGCTGACATCTGAGCATATCCACTTCAGCGCCGGGCTGCACACCAAGGGCAAGCAGCAGTCCAAGTGCAAGCAGCTGGGAGCAGATGATGTGGAGAGCTGGAAGTACCCCGAAGGGGAGGACATGTCAACTCCACAGCACAAGCTGCTCTATGTCCACCCGGAATTCCCTCGGGCAGGGGTGGCAGGTGAAGCGTAAGTAGCATGTTGAGTGCTCTGTGAGGTCCATGGGCTGAACAGAACCACACATCGTCCTTGACACAGGGCTTTTCTTTCAGGCGAGTGCACAGCGGCATCCTGCGTGACATGTCCATTCTGGGCTACCTGGGGCACCTGCAGAGCCCAGACATTGGGGCTGTGCTCCCCCTGCACAGCCTGGTGCCATATCAGGTAAAGGAGCTTTTTGGGATGGCTTGGGGGGTGGGTGTGCAGAGAGCCCAACTTGAAGTGATGGGCAATTCTGTTCCTACTGCATAGGTTTCTCAGAAGAGGGATAAACACTCTAATCTGCAGAGTGACTATTCAGGGTGTCTGCAAGAAGGGCTTCTGTCGATGTGTTGGTGTGGCACATGTGTGCTGTGTGTCCTGCCATAGTGCCTGTGTGTCGGCGTGGTGTGGGAGTGTGCAAGGTCTCTACTCAGCAGGGTCTTGTCTCCGAACTCAAACTCAGTCCATGTGGAACTGATGAGCGCTTTTCTCTCTTCTCTTTACCACCTCAGGTACCTTTCAATGCTGTGGCACTCAGGGTTATTCACACAGATGTTGCTCCCAGCAACATCATGTATGCAGTGAACGCCAGCTGGGTTGGGCTGTGCTGCATTCCGGAGGAAGTCCGGTGCCAGAGCGATGGGCCAGTCCTGCTGACACAGACTCCGATCTGCGACTGCCTGGGCTTCGGTGAGCACACCTGGAGCTCTGCTCTCACCTGCTGTGTTCTGGCAGACAGGTTGCAGATTGATGGAATTACTCTTCTAAAACAAGCTGGAGAAGTGGGATGAGTGTGGTGTATTCTCCGCTGTTAGAGACTGTACTGCAAAATCCTTGGAATTTGGTTAACAGGTGGTAAGAGCTGTGGGGAATGTCCTTGCATGGTGCCACTCAGAGCTGCTCTCAGAACTTCACAGTGACTCACTTTCTACTTCACCTTCTCTAAAGCAGATTCCATGTGGCTTTTGCAAAATTACAGTAGTTTTCTCAGTTTCCTTGTGTGACTTAATTTAGTGTCCCAGTTTGGACTTCGGTGCTCAGTCGTGTGTAGGGATCTGCCAGTGAGCAGGGATACCTAGTGACTGAGCTTTGCATGTGTTACTTTTTAGGAATTGTCCGAGGGGTTGATATGGAGAAGAAGCTTTACCACATCCTGACACCAGTGCCTCCAGAGAATCTGAGACGAGTGAATTGTCTGCTCCTTGGGAACATTGCCATCCCTAACTGTGTGCTTGTGGGCCAGGTAGGAGCTCTTGGGAGGGGTGGGAGTTGGCTGAGCTGCAGCTGGCTGGCACGTTTTCCATTTTCTTATTCCTGAGGCTCATGCATGCTGGGAGATGCCTGGGCATCAGCAGATGGTTATCTCTCTTGGAAATTGTCCTTAAGCACGGAAACCTCGGGAGAACAGAATGTTCTGCTCGTGTTTCAGATGCCAAAGTGGGGTTTGGTGATAGCTGGGTCCTTCCCACCATCAGTTCGGTCAGCCTGGGGAGGGATGTGCTTCCACCTCTGCTGAAGGTACAAGTTCTTAAAAGTTGTTTCTGGTTTAATTTTCCCATTTTCCAGCAAGGAATTGAGGGAGAGATCCCCTACGTCACATCCGATTACAACTACAGTATCGTGGGCTCAGGGAAACTGAGGAAGAAGAAGCAGCATTTGAAGAAGAGGGAGTTCCCCTTTTGAGTGTGATTATACTTGAAGCCTCTGGGTGCTCAGCCAGGGTTTGTTCATGTAAGACCTCAGGTGGTTGCATGAGCTCTGGGTGCTGCAGAGGCCCTGCAGAGGTAGATGCTACAGTGGGCCGGTTTTGATAATGTTTTCTATGTTCAGTTTGTATTTTTTGGTGTTTTGTAATAAATATCTATGGTAAACATTGAGCTGGTTTGGATCTTTTCCTAAGCCGAGGCTGTCACAGCCAAGAGCAGCTGCCATTGCACATGCAGGACCTCTTCCCATTGCCTGTTTGGCCCTCGGGGAGCTCTGGGTGTCAGCAGTCCACAGTGCCCTGGGCAGAGCTTCACTCTCCCCTGGGCTTGGGGAAGGGCACCATGGCTGACCCACAGCTCTGGGTGTCCTGCCGGTCAAGGAGAGGGGAATGAAGGAGCACCAGAGGGAGTCCCTGTCCCCCTGGGTGACAAAGATGGAGCCACCCAGTGCTGCACTGTCACAGCCCACCCTGTCTGTCCACTGGGACTGCTGCCTCCTGCCTTGTGCTGTCCCAGCTGCATCGCTGGTGCTCCAGGGTGAGCTCAGTGCCCTGAGCACGGTTTGGGAGCAGCTTGGGCTGGCTTGATGTGTCCCCAGCTCTAAGGGACTTTGCTATGGATGGAGGCTGTAAGGGGGTGAGATTGGGGAGGAACTTGTCACCCAGGTGCTGCATGGAGCACTGAGGTGTGTGGCCTTACCTGACCTCACCTGCTCTGCCCCACTGGGACACAAGAGGAACTTTATTTCCAGCCCTTTTTCAATTAGCAATTTGCTCCCAGGGGAAGACGGGAGTGGTGGGAGTTGCGCAGACTTGAGTGCCTCGGGTCAAGTTGAGGACATTTTGGAGGGAACGATTCTTTATGGGTAATACCAGCACGCTGAGCTCTTACTGGGTCTGTGACTGCAAAAGTAACCTGGCTTCCAACAGCAGCTCCTGCAAAATGAGGCATGTCTCTGCCTCGGCCCAGACTGGGGAACAGTCCAGTCCTGGAGTCTGGAGTCCCCTGAGCCCAGTGCCCGTTCAAATCCCCTGGGCAAGGTCTGTGGAGGAAGGACGGAAGCAGAGGAAGGAGGAATGTGGTGCACCACTTGGGGCCAGAGCTTTTTGGCTGGTGGCTGCTGTGGGTGTAAGTAATCTGCAAAATTGCTTTTATCTGGTTGGGGAAGAGATTTCCTAGAGCTCCAGGAATGAGCAGCTGTAAACAAACAAACTGGGATGAGAGGTGAGGAGGGGACAGAGTTGGAGAAGAGCTGCAAGGGGCTGTGCAGTGTTGCAGTCTCGTAAAGAGTTAAACTTAATCCAAGCCTAATTATCCCCATATGGCTGGGTCTGGCAGCAAAGGAAGAAGTTGGCCAGCATTGTGGCCTGAACAGTGGCGAAAATAAATAAAGGGGCTGTGGTGCAGGCAGAGGGAACATCCCAGGCAGGGTGAGACAGGAGTTCAAAGTCACAAGGGAGTGCGTGGAAAAAGCTTCAGGAAAGGTGAGATGGGCAAAGGATGTGGGAGAAATGCTGAACACTAAAAGCACCATGACCAAGCATCTCCCTTGGTGCTGTTACCAGGCCCCCAGCATCCACCTCACCTGGCTGAGGGCAATGGATCCATCCCTCAGAGCCAGGGGACGAGTGAGTAACCCCTGTGTGCTGAGCTGCAAGTGTCTGTTTTGGGGCATTTGGGGGGGGGGTACAAAGTTCCAGTGCCTGCTGGAGCCCAGAGTTGAATGCTGCAGCCTTGGGAAAGCAGAACCTCACTGCCTTCTGATGCTCCCTGAGGGGAAGAGGGACAATGGGGAGGCTGGGGGCTTTGGAGCATAAACCTCGGAGAAGCATCCCACCAACAAGAACACTGTTCTGTGATTAATGGGAAATCTGTGACAGCACTTCAAATATTAAGGATGCACTAAATCAAGCAGGATTAATTTTGCAATACATTGGCATCTGTTACCTTTGCAGCAGCGATTTCTGATTTCTGGTAAAGGATGCCTAGAAGCAACAACTCTGAGAAGCACCTGGTGCCTCTGGAGGAGATGCTGTGATGAGTTTGGAGGCTGGGATGGTCTTGGCCTGGCAGTTTTGCATGGGGCAGGATGAAGGTGCCATTTTTTGTTGTCTTTGTGGGGTTTAAGCCCTATCTGGTGTTTTCTTGGATTAGCAGGTGGAAAATCTCCCTGAAGATCCTTGGTTTTCCCTATGCAGGCTAAGGGCCCCCGTGTGCCCACGGGCGCTGGGATACAACCGGAGCTCGGGGCGGCGCATTCCTGCCCCCTCAAAAGCCGGGCGGACGGCAGAGCCGCCAAACAGCCCCCTTCTTAATGCTGATTCTTTCCATCACAAGCACGTCTTGTCTCCGCGGCCGAATGTCTTCCATAGACGGTGGAAAGTGAAATTTGTGCAATGTCTGTAGGAGGCTGAAGAAAGGCCCTTTGTGCGCCCCCCGCGCGGGCGCTGGGCAGCCTCCAGCAGCACCCTCGGCCGCCCCGCGGCTCCTGCCGCCGGCGTCAATGCACCGCTTGTCCAGAGACCGGGACCCACTCTTAAAGCCGGAGCTGGTCTCCCCTGGTTAGTCCCACCGGTGGCCCCGTCGGGGCGGGCACGGCTCCGGGGGCCCCCCGGCCGCAACCCCAGGATGTTTCTGTACTGGAGGAAGCGGGGTGCCTACGAGCTGGAGGCTTTGCCGCCCGGCCTGGCGGGGCTGGAGTACGGGGCAGTGGAGCGCTTCTCCTGGAGCTCCAGCCCGGACGTCAGCGAGGAGCTCGGGGGTAGGTGGCTGGGGGGCTTTAGGCAACCGGCAGGCTGTGGCTGAGCGCGGCTGCCCAAAGCCTCCAGCCCTGGCAACGAGGGTGAGGGGTTTGGGAGAAGTTCCTGGGTGCCGCCGGGATGCCGTGGGAACGCTGCAGGTGCAGCTGGGGAGCGCTCAGCAAACCGCCCCGTGCCACCGGCGCCGCTCCCCCCGGCCCAGGCAGGCGTTTGAAGCAGCCGGCTGCCGCTGCCCTGCGCTCTGCCGCAAGGACGATCCGGTTTCAAAACTCGTTTGCCGTCACCGGGAGCGCCGGGTGTGATAGCACAGCCGGCAGCAGGAGAAGGAGGAGGTGACGGGGCGAGGAGAGGAGCTGATGGGGACAGGATCTCTCCTGCAACCCCCGAAGTGTCTGGTGGGGACCCGGACACGCTCTTGCCTCTGCCACAAAGCGGGGCTCCCTGCGAGGAGCTGCCAGCCCGAGTGTCCCAGGCCCTGGTGCATGTGTGACCCGCGGGCAGGGTCGGCTTTGGGGAGCGGCCACGCGGCTCTGGCCGTGCCGGCGGCTGCGGCGTGGGGCTGATCCCGCCGGCCGCTTCGGCCAGCCTCTAGTTTTTGGTGAGTTTGGAAAACTTTCCCTTGGGTGCATGAAAGAATTTCTTATTTGTTTCCGTTATTATTCCCGATAGGTCAAGTGAAACGGCAGCGGCGGGGGGCGGGGGCCGGCCCAGCCCGGCGGGCGCTGCGGGGCAGCCGCGGGGACAGAAGGCTCATTGTGCTCCCGCCGCGGGGGCAGCGCCCGGACCCGGCTCCCAGCCCTGCTCCCGGAGGGCGGCGAGCTCAGCCCTGCCCGGCTGCTCCTGCACCGTCATCCAGCGGCGTCCATGGTGCCACAGCAGCCCCGGGATCGCCTCCCAGATGGGAGCCTGAGCAACCAGCACCATTCCGAATTGCTTCCCCCTCTCCAGGCAGCAGCAACATTTTTTTCAGTGCTGCATCAAAAGGCAGACTGTTTTATCCCGCAGACTGTTTCTAACCCCGGCCTTGGCCGTGGTCTCGCTTGGGTCGGCGTGGATGATGTTTTTGTTGGCAGGAAGGATGCGAGAGAGGGAAGCGGTGCTGCGGGGAAGTCCCTGTGCCTGGTATAATAGCCGTGGCACCTGGTAGAGCCGTGCCATTGTGGTAGAGCCGTGCCATTGTGGTAGAGCCATGCCATCTGGCCTCTGCACATCCCCGGCAGCGGGTCCCTGCCCAGCAGGCAGCTTCCCAACGGCGCATCCCTGCCTGCAGAGCGGCTGTCCTGCCAGAGGGTGTCTGTACTGCTCGTTTGCCGCGGCGAGCAGCCCGGAGTCTGTTATTTTTAAATTATTAGGTTCGACACATAACAAAAGCCTTCAAAATAGGATTTGTCCCTAAGGCCGATTTAACTGTCAAAGCTTAAAGTGGCTCCTAAGCCCCGTTGGGGGTTGACAGCGGCAGACTCAGTGTTGCTGCTGCAGCCTCAGGCCGTGCCAGCCCCAAGGAAGCTGGGACAGGTCCGTGTCCTCATCCTGTACCCTGGGGTGCTGAGCAGGAGACGCCGGATTCTGTCACTGAGCGTTCCCCCGGCGGGGATGCATCACTGGCTCTTGGGCATGGGGCTTCATTCCCCTGGATGAGCTGTGGGGCAGGCAGGAGCAGGCTGAGCCCGAGTGCTTCGCCGAACTCTGAAACCCGGATTCCTGGTGTGGGGGCCTCCGCACGGACCCGGAGGGGACTCACCACAGCACCCAGGCACTGACCCTCCTCTCTCCACAGCCGAGCCGTGCCCAGAAGAGGAGACAGAGCTTCACTGCCAGAATCCCGACTGCGCCGGAGAGAGGAGGGCGGCCAAGGTGGGTCCTGCGGGGTTGGGGCAGAGCCGGACAGCTGCTGCCTGGGGTCTTGGGGGTGAGAAGGGACAGCGGACAGCTCTGCCCAAAATGCCGCTCCCCGAAGGGCCCCTGCCCTGCTCGGCAGCCCCTGGTCTGCCGTGCCGGGTGTGCATTCCCTGCTGGTGTCAGGGTTCTGCTGGCATTTAACAGCACAGCGTAGTTTACGCGTTTCCCCAAGCTGCCGTGATTTGGGCCAATCGACTACAGCCAGTCTGTCCCCCCACTCGCTAAAGTGGAGCCAGGGCGGATTTAGGGTTCCTTCTCTCCGGCCGGCTGTAGGGAGCCGGGCCGGACCCACGCCCTGGCTCCCGGCGAGTCCCCGGGGCTGCTGTGCGGGGCCGCGAGCGGTGTCTCCGGGACACACCGGGGTGTGCCGCGGTGCTCTGTTTGCACACCGGGCTGGCAGGGCCGGTGCTGCTGGGGCACACGTGGCACTGGGCTGTAGCTGCCCAGGAGCGCAGCTGGGACTGCCGAGAGCGATGAAGGGCAGCCGGCCGCTGTCACCAGACCCCTGATGGTGCCTGGCAGGTAGCGCGGGGGGGGGGCTGGTCAGGCTGGGGGCTCATCCTGCCGTGTCACGGTGGAGAATCGTGATCCCCCTCGCTTTGTGAGGCACCTGCTGAGGGGCGGCGGAGCTGCCTTGTGCTGGGAATTCCGAGGGGCTGGGATCAGGAGCTGATCCCTGGGGTGGGCAGAGCTGTGTTTGGTCATCCCGCCTGGCCCCTCCTGTGGGGATGAGCCCAGGGATGAGCTGCTGGCACAGGGTACATGAGGAGCCCCGCATCCTTCTGGGGCGGCTGCCAAGGGTCCCAGGGGATCTCACCGAGTGAATGCCAGCTGCGGGCACTGCCTGGAGCCCGCGGCCATGCTCCCACATGCAGGTGTCACGATGGCCACGATGGCAGCAACGCTGTGGGACACACGGTGGGAAAGGAGGAGGGCTGAGGGGTCCAGGGTGTCCCGGGGCTGTCTCGAGGACCGGGATAGGACACTCGTGGATGGCAGGGGGTGCTGCAGAGGGGCCAGCGGCCCCTGGGAGAGAGCGCGGGTGGTGGGAGCGCGTCAGCTCTGACCTCAGCAGCGCCGGGAGGAAGGAGGGCAGGAAGTGGGGGCGGCTGGAGCTGCACAGGCGCTTCCTCCCCGGAGCAGCGCGGTGTACTGCAGGCAAGCCCGGGCAGAGCTGTCTCCTCACAGCACCCTCGCACCCCTCCCCGTGCGGAGGGGCGGTGGGGGTCCCACACGGGGACGGGGATGTGTCAGCCGTGCAGCGGGACTTGACCGGCGGCACCACAGTCCCCAGGAGCGGAGCCAGTAGGAGCCCCAGTGAGACGGGCACCGGCCAGGGAACACAGGCTGTGCACTGTGCTGGGGGCCTGGCCCGGGGTTTAAAAATAACCCGCTGTGAATGCCTGGAGGGGCTGGGGCCGCGGCCGTGGCCGCACACAATCGGAGGAAACCCGCCGACTTCGAGCATTGTTTGGCTGCAGACGCTCGCTTCCTCCGTCCTGCCACGGGGACACGGCTCTCGTCAGCACAAAGGGGCTGTGGGGTGCCAGGGCGGCCTCCTGGGCCGCTGGTGAGGTGCTGGTACCACGGTGCAGGTGGCTGTCCCGCAGCTCCGTGTCCAAGCCTCGGCATGTGCAGGTGTCCCAGGGTCTCTGTTCATTGCGGTGGAGCAGGGAGGAGCTCTGTGGTGCAGAAGCTCATCATCACCATGCCCTTACAGCACTGCTACATGGCCATGTCCTGGTCATGCTGCTTTCCCTTGCCCACTCTGGCTTCAGCATTCCCTGTGAAAAACGTGCCAGCTGCAGTTGGGGTGGACGAGTAGTCACCCCTGCTGCTCGTGGTGCTGGCCATCCCTCCTGTCAACATGCCATAGCTGGCAGCCCTGGGCAGGCCCTGCCTGATGGACCGTGTCCCCGCAGGAATGTCACCACGCAGAGTGCAGCGGCCCCCTCAGCCCGTGTGAGCTCTGCCACGGCCGCCTCCATGGCGCCATGCACTTCGATGGCCACATCCGCTTTGACCTGTCCCCACAAGGTGAGCCGGACAGAGCTGTGGCACCGCTGCTTCTGCGGCTCTGCGGCAGCAGTGAGGCGCAGGGCCAGGAGTGCTGGAATGCACTTGGGGCTGGTGCAACTCTGGGATGGGAGTGGGAGCCAACACGGGGCTGGGGGAGCTGTCACAGCCCAGCTCAATGCCCATTTGCAGGCTCCATCCTGGCCCGCAACATGTCGACACGTTCGTGCCCCCCGCGCACCAGCCCTGCCTCTGATGTGGAGGAGGAAGAGGAGGGTCCGGCAGAGAGCAGAGGGTGAGCCCCTAGCCCTGCACAGCTTGTGTACAGCCCCAGCCCTCAGCATCCCTGTGACCCTGCCTTCCCTGTGCCCACAGGGAGCGCAGAAGCTCAGCGCTGAAGCTGCCCAAGAAGAAGGCTTGGCGCAGGCACACGGACGTAAGGCACTGACTCCTCTCCCTGGGGCACTCAGCAGGGCAGCAGGATGGCCCTGATGGGAGGGAGGGAGGGACCCCTGGGCAAACAGCTGCCACCTGCCCCCAGGACCCCAGCAAGGAGTGCTTCACCTTGAAGTTTGACCTTAGCATCGACATTGAGGCAGAGATCGTGCCAGCAGTGAAGAAGAAGTCACTGGGGTGAGTCTGCTGGGGACAGGACAAGGGACAGTGTGGGGACAGATGCAGAGACAAATGTGAGGCTTGTGTCCTGCAGGGAAGTGCTGCTGCCAGTCTTTGAGAGGAAGGCGATCGAGCTGGGCAAAGTGGACATCTACCTGGACCAGTCCCACACGCCGCTGTCCCTGCAGTTCGAGGCGTATCGCTTTGGGGGACACTACCTGCGGGTGAAAGGTGCTGCGGGAGCCCAGAGGGAGGCTTCGCTGCTCCAAAGTTCCCAGAGGACACTGACAATCTGATGCTCCCACAGCCAAGCCCGGGGATGAGCTGAAGGTGGAGCAGGCAGTGCGAGATGCCAGGTCAGCCAGCCTGCCCATCCTGCACCCTGCCAGCAGTGTTGCATTCCTTGGGCCAGTGCTGGAGCCACTGCCAGGACGCCGGGAGGGCACTGAGAGCCTGGTGAGTGACAGTGCTGGTTCTGGGGAGGGAGGAATTTGGGACAGGATGACAGCATGTATGATCCCCCCATAGCCATTCTTTCTGGTGAAGATGGGCCATGGGGCAGCAGCATGGTGTCTTCTCCATGGCTTTGTGGGCTGAAGATCCCCCTGGAGTCCCCAAGACCCACTTTTTCTCCTGGCTGTGCTGTGTTGTCCTGTGCTGGCTACACCATGGTAGCGTAGCAGCTACAGCAGCGGCACCAGCCCTTTGGCTGTGCCAGGTACAGGCTGGCACCAAAGCAAAGGCAAACAGGAGCCCTGGGGGCCCCCGTGGTGACTGCCACTCAGTGCCACCCCAGCCCTGGGACTCGCCCTGGCTGCTGGCCCTCCTCTCGCTGTGGCGCCTGGCAGCTGCTGAGCACAGCAGCTCTGTCCTGCCCCGTGGACCCTGGCCCCAGATAAGGTGTGGGACCGGGTTGGGCGTTGCTCCCACGGGAGCGGAGTGCCAGCCCCGCAGGGAGCAGCTCTGCAGGGTCCTGCCAGGGGGACACGGTGCTTGCTCCTGTGCCAGCAGGCCCTGAGGGTGTCAAACTGGCTGCATGGCCAGGGCTAGTGGCCGCCCGTGTCCAGCACTATGATGCCTGGCTGCAGGAACGGCAAGGCTCTAGCAGGGCCAGGGGACAAGCGGGCAATCAGCCACCTCTGTGGGGGTCTCGGTCCCGACCACCTTCCTGGGGGCAGGTGGGCCCCAAGTGGCACCGAGGCGATGGGGCTGGTGGCAGCAGCCGGGGCACCTGGAGAAGTGGCAGCACAGTGAGTAATGGGGAGGGTGCCCGTAGCAGCTCTTCCCGCCTGTGTTCTGCAGACGTGGCAGGGTGGGGGGCCGTGCTGGCGCCGGTGGCAACAGCATGTCGCTTCCCAGGGCTTGGTGGCAGGCAGGGAGCCCCGACCCTGTTGCGTTTTGTGCCGCGGTGAGGAGATGGCAGCGGCCACATCCCGGCACCAGGGACACACAGGGAGCAGCCGGTACAGCGCTGCCCGGGGCGGCGGGAGCCGCTTGGCCGTGACCCAGCTCTCGCGACCAGCCGGGGGGCTTTGATCTCCGCCAGTGAATTGTTCAGCTCTGGTAGCTTATCTGCCGAGGAGGGAAATTAGGTTTTCGGCGCTGGCCCCACCTCCTTTTGTTTCGGAGGAGCTCTGCCACAGGCTGCCCGGCCCCGGCTCTGTGGTCCGAGCCGGGAGTGCGGCTGGACGGGCGGCTCGGCCGGGTGCTGCGACCCTCGGGATGCCCTGAGCCCCCGCGCTGCTGGGCCGCTTGTCCATGGCCGGCCGGGCTTGGCCAGGCAGCACCCGGGGTCCTGCACCCCCGGGGCCCTGCACCCCCGGGATGCAGGTAGGCAGGTCAGTGCGGGCAGGGGAGCATGGCCAGGGGACCCCACTGCCCGGGGCTGCCATCTGGGTGTCTGTCTGTCCCACGGTGCTCGAGGTCAGCCAGGCTGCTGTCCCCATCCCAGTGCCATGGCCACAGTGCTGGGCACTGACCCTGGGGACGCTGGCTGTCCCCGCTGCAGGCTCCGGGACGGCGAAGGAAGAACATAACAGAGTTCCTGGGGGACACCAGCATCCCCAGCCCCGAGCCAGCTCTGCACGGCAGCAGCTCTCTGCCCACCAATGGCACTGACACCTGGAAGAACCGCGCTGCCAGCCGCTTCAGTGGCTTCTTCGGCTCCGGGACTAGCACAGGCTCCTTCGGGCGGGTATGTGGGATGCAGGCATGGGGAGGGGCTGTGGGAACTGTCTGTGGCTATGCTGGGGAGTTGGGATGGGTCCCCCTGGGGTTCAAGACCCTAGTTCCACAGGCAGGGTGGGGTGGTTGTGGCACATGCCCACTGGCCCCTACCCAGCCGCTCTGTTCCCCCGCTTTTGGCCAGGAGACCGAGAAGCTGGAGCAGCTGGTGAACAGGCTGCACGCTTACAGCACCTTCGGGCTTCCCAAGCTGCCGCCCCAGCTCTGCTTTGACCGTGACTCCTGGGAGGAGGATGGGGACGAGGCTGGGCTGACACTGGAAGACAGCTGGCAGCAGATCATTCAGGGCACAGAGGTAGGAACACGGCCTGGGGAGGGAGCCTCGGGGGCTCTGCCCAAGCCCTGGAACAGCGCTGACACTCAGCCTGGCAGGTTCTGTCACGCCGGCAGTGCCACCAGCAGGAAGCCATCTGGGAGCTGCTGCACACAGAGGCCACCTACATCCGGAACCTCAAAGTCATCACTGATGTGAGTGTTGGCAGCTACTGCACCGTGCTGGGGCTGTGGCTGTGGCTATAGCTGTAGCTCACCGGCTCCACATTCTCTCCCCACAGCTTTTCCTCTCCTGCCTGGTGAACCTGCAGGAGTCAGGGCTGCTCTGTGAGGTGAGTGGAGGGACCTGCAGGAGACAGGGTGTGCAGTGATGGGTCCTCAGCCTGGCCATGCTGCAGGGTGGAGGTGCTGTTCCCCAGAGCCACCCACCTCAACCCCACAGGTGGATGCTGAGAGGCTCTTCAGCAACATTGGGGAGATCATCCGGCTGCACTGCAAGCTGTGGCGCAGTGTCATGGCCTCAGTGCTGGCCAAGGCACGACGGACTGGGGCACTGCTTGACCCCATTGACTTCTTTGATGGCTTCAAGATGGTGAGTGGGGATGCCATGCGGCGGTGGGGAGCCATGTCATGCTGTGTGCTGCATGGTGACCCCACTGTGTCCCCCAGTTTGGGTCCCTCTTCAAGCCCTATGTGCGGTATTGCATGGAGGAGGAGGGCTGCATGGAGTACATGCGGGCCCTGCTGCGGGACAGCGAGCTCTTCCGCACCTATGTGACGGTAAGGGGAGGGCAGGGACGGGGCTGGTGCCGGGGCAGTGCCGGTGCTAATGCCTGTGTGCCACAGTGGGCCGAGAAGCAGGAGCAGTGCAGCCGCCTGAAGCTGAGTGACATGCTGGTGAAACCTCACCAGCGCCTCACCAAGTACCCGCTGCTCCTCAAGTCTATCCTGAAAAAGACGGATGACCCACGTGCCCGTGATGCCATCACTGCCATGGTAAGGGATAAGGGCTGGCGGGCAGCAGGGTCGGTGGCCCCTGGCCCCTCAAACCCACCGCCACTCCTGGCACAGATCAGCTCTGTGGAGCGCTTCATCAACGACGTCAACTCGCGGATGCGCCAGCGGCAGGAGCGGCAGCGCCTGGACGCCATCCTCAGCCGGATTGATGCCTACGAGGTGGTGGAGGGCAGCACAGACGAGGTGGACAAGGTAGGCTGGACATGCCATGCCATGCCACTCAATGCCACCCTCTGCCACACTGCTCTGCCATCCTGCTGTTCTACGTCATTTCATGCCAAGCCACCCCATGATATGTCATGCCATGGCACCTATGTCATGTTACCCCATGCACCCTATGCTGACACTGGGGGCTTCTGGCAGCTGCTTAAGGAGTTCCTGCGGCTGGACCTGACGGCTCCCATCCCTGGCACCTCCCCGGAGGACACCCGGCAGCTCCTCCTCGAGGGCAGCCTGAGGATGCGGGAAGGTAAAGACAGCAAGGTGAGGACTGCAGGGGACAGGGAGGTCTTGGCTCCAGCCCCTGCCTACTCACCCTCACTCACTGCACTGATTGGTGTCCATGGCCCTACTCTCACCCTCAGATGGACGTCTACTGCTTCCTCTTCACCGACATCTTCCTCATCACCAAGCCCTTCAAGAAGGCTGAGCGCACCAAGGTGATCCGGCAACCCTTGCTGGTGGACAGAGTGGTTTGCCGGGAGCTCAGAGACCCAGGTGAGAGCACTGGGCATAAGGGGGACTACAGGGAAATCTCTCAACACTTCTGACAGCCCTTACCCACAGGCTCCTTCCTCCTCATCTACCTGAACGAGCTGGGGAGTGCTGTTGCCGCCTACACCTTCCAGACCAACGGGCAGTTGTGCCGCAGCTGGGTTGAGGCAGTGCGCAATGCCCAGGTGAGGGCATGTGGGTGGGTGGGGATCCTTGCATGCCCTGTGCACACTCCGTTCCTCTCTGATGACTCCCCCTTCCCAGAACCTGCTGCAGCGGCTGCGACAGCGCCGGCGCACGGAGGAGCAGGAAGAGGAGGATGAGGAGGATGAGGAGGATGACGGTGAGAGTGGCACCTCAGCTGCCAGTTCACCTACCATCCTGCACCACAGCAGCACCAGCCCGGACTCACAGCAGTGGTAGGGAGCAGGAGGGAGGGACCTGCACACCCCCACCCTGGCACAGGCCCCTTTTCTCACCTTCTTGCCTCCACAGCCCGTCCGACGGTTCCACCGAGACGCTTGCCATGGTGACAGCAGACGGTGGCGACGAGCTCTCCTCCCCAGACTGGGACACAGGACCCTTCAGCTCAACCTCAGATGGCTCCTCCGTCAGCACCAGCACCTCCATCAGCACTGGCACCTCTTCTGAGACCCCCACCTCTGTGGAGACCCCAACCCAGGAGCTGCCTGCAGGCGCCCTGCCTGTTCCTCTGCCCCATGGCATGGCCTCCCCAGGCAGCGGCTGCCGCTCGTCCTCCATCGACAGCGCCTACGGCACGCTCTCACCTGCCTCCCTGCGGGACTTCGGCCAGCAGCCAGAGGGGACGGCTGAGGAGGGGCAGGGGCCCTCCCTGGCCCCTCCGGCTCCACGGCCTGCCTCGCCCCGGCTGCGCCGCCGGACACCCGTGCAGCTCCTGCCTTGCCCGGCCAGGGTGCTTAAGTCCAAGTCAGAGGCCAGCTTGCCCCAACTCCTATCCCCCACTTCCCCAGGCCCCCTAAGCCAAAGCCGCAGCCTCTCTGACCTCTGTGCTAGTTCCCCCCGGACTAGCCAAGATCCTGCACCTCTGGCTGCCCCCGGCAGCAGTGGCAGCTCCACATCAGAGCTCTCAGAGCCAGAGGAGCCAGTTGAGAGCCCAGCATCCCTTCCAGGGGAGCTTAGGCGTGATCCCCAACCTCCTGCCCGCCGAACCCTCTCAGACCCCCAGTCGGCACAGCACCGCAAGCTGACACTGGCGCAGCTGTACCGGATCCGGACCACGCTGCTGCTCAACTCCACGCTGACGGCCTCGTAAGCACATGCTGCCTGCTCCTGGGGGTTGCCCCAGCCCTTCCCAGGGACTGAGTCCTAAGGCTGAAGGCATCTCTCCTCACTCTGTGTCTTGCAGGGAGGTCTGAGAGCTGCTGGTGTGGAAAAGGACAGATGCATGGATGTACCAAGGAGCTTCTCCTGCTTCTAACCGTAGCGTAATGCCGGGGCCGGGAAGAGCGGGCACTGGGATGCCACTCTGGTGGGGACATGGATGGGGATGTAGATCAGTCCCCTTGGCGAGGACGTGTCCTGGGCATGGCGGTGCAGGGCTGGACATGGCACGTGGCTTGTGCTGAACCCCTTGTCCACAGACATGAGAGTTGTCGGGCAGGTGGCCCTGGGGCTGTGGGGGGCTGTGGGAGACTGTGGGTCGGCTCCTGCAGGCGAGGAATGGATGATGACGTCGGCAGTGGTGGGTGGGGAAGGTGCTGAGAGGGAGGTGGTGCTGGTGGCACGGTGCTGTGGACAGTGCAGGGAGGAGGCTGGGGCTGGTGGCAGGAGAGGATGGTGCAGGGCTGAGGCAGGTTTGCCCTGTGGGGTGGCAGTGGATGGCAGCACGTGGGACAGGAGTGTGGGAGCCACGGTGGGACATGCGCGGTGGCCAGAGCCCCGGCTGCCCCCCCATGCTAAACTGCACTCCACGTCCCAGCTGAGCAATAAAACCAGCTGGTGCACGCTCATGTCCGCCTCGCCTTTCCTTTGGCTTCAGCGGCACCCAAGGCCGGGAATCACCTGGTTGGGTGCGGCGTGGCTGAGGGAGCCCCACTGGGACAAAGAGGGGGCTGGGGCCAGTTCCCAGCTTCCCATTCTGGAGCTCGGGGTGGGGATGGAGCCCTGGGCTGGGGGTCACCCCTTGGGATGGGGGACAGCCCACACATACCCTGCGTCCCCTCGCCACCCCCGCTACCGTGGGTCTGCGCCAGCGAGCAAGGGAGGGCGGTGGCCGGGTCCGCAGCGAGGCAGCGCTGCTCCCTCCCGAGCCCAAACACTCCCGTCATGTGGTTTCCGTACCCCCTGGACTCATTTCCAAAAAAGCATTTCCTCCTGCTGTGGTTGGGCGTAAAAGCCTGTCTGGGGAGGGCTGGCGCTCACTCACCACGCGTCGCGTGCTGCTGACGGCAGACATGGGGTGCCGGGGCACCCTGCCCGGGCACTGAGCTGCCCCGACACCCCACTGCACCTGCTGCCCCGCTCCCCTCACCGCCCCGGCATGACCCAGCCGCATCGGCCACAAGGATGAAGTGTTGCCGCCCTGGGGTGGCTTGGGTGAGTGCGGTGGCGTGGGGGTCCCATGGAGCCCTGGCACCAGTTGTGGGGTGTCCCATGGCTGTGGCCGTAACGGGTCTGGAGGAGGGAGGGAGGAAGATGGGTTAACTCCAGTGAAGAGCACGCCGAACCCGCTTACCCCTCTGGCTAACAGCTGGGGCTGGGCTCTGCTGCACCAAAACATTCACGGTGTGGCGTGAGCACAGGCAGGATGCGGCCGCGGGAAGCGTGGGGTCCGTCATGGGGCTACAGGCAGGGCAGTGCCACGGGGTGTGGCTGTGCCGACAGCCTGCGGGGCTGCCTTCGGGGCTAGCTGGGCACGCGGGTGGCGGCCCCGGCGTTACGGGCGGCAGAGACGCTTGCACGGCACAAGCGGGGGTGGCTCTCCCCACCGCTCAGCCAGCCCCGTGCCCACGGCTCCGCTGTCCACCGGGCACCTGCTCCCGGCGCTGGGCAGGGGCAGCTGCCCGTCTGCAGGCGGGGTGCGCGGGCAGGGAGGGCCCCGCTGCCCCACAGCCGTGCCTCAGCGGTGACTCAGATGTGCCGCTGGCAGCCGGGACTGAGGCAGCCGCCCGGATCTGCCGGCAGCGCTCTGCGAGCGGGACGGCCCAGCGCGGTTTCCAGTCTGCCGGTGGCGGCGGGTTTAGTAGAAAATGATTCAACTGCCGTAATCGGGGCCATCACGGCTGGGAAATCCAACCCCCAGCGAGGAATCCCCTGGCTCTCTGCCCACACTGTCTGTACCGCGGCCCTCTCAGGCCCCAGCCCGGCCAGTGGAAGGGGTGTCAGCGTGGGCACTGCTCGTTGCACCCACCGGGGCTTCCAGAAGAGCGGGGCTGCCCTGCGGACGGCACCTGGCAACCCTGCGGGGGAGCAGTGACCTACTTTGGGACGCGCGTAACGAGGCGCGATAGCATCGGAGAGAGCGTGAGCCAGGCACGGCTTCCTTTCGGGGAGGAAATCACCTCCTCTGTGAGGGAGATAAACCCCAGGAAAATCAAAGCGGGCAGCGTTAACCCCTACGCGCCCGGCTACCGACACCTCCCAGAGCTAGCGATCTTGTGGCACCACCAGCAGTCCGTGTGCCTGACTCACTCGTCCCCATCCCTGGGGACATGGCAGGGGTCCTGTTGGCACAGGCGGTCGAGCATCTCGGTGCCGATCCCCAGGCATCCTGGAGGCACCATTTGCAGAGCACACGAGGGCACCTGACAGCCCTGGGCACAGGCTGCGGCACAGTGGCCCCCACAGTGCCAGCAGGAAGTTGCTTGCTCTTGTACTGCGGGGAAAGCAGAGCCCAGGGGCTGCCGCGGGGCATTCCCGGCCCTGGGGCAGCGCACCCACGCGGTTTGGAACAGAGGGCCGCGGTTCCAGCCGTTCTGCCCTGTGCAGGCACCGGTGTCCACACAGTTCCAGGTACGGCTCTGGCTCCAGTAGTCGAGCATGAGCTGGTGTGAGGGCCGTCCCCACGGGTGCACGGCTCCTGGAGCAGCGCGGCCGCCTGCAGCCCTGCTCTCTCCCTGTTTGCAGGTAACCTTGGCAGCGCTGTGGCTGGCGGCCAGCGAATCGCAGCCCCCAGGGCGGCGGGACCGCGCCGTGCCGGGAAGGCAGCGGGTCCTGGTGCAGCCACTCCTCCGCCTGCGGAGACATGTCACCAGACTCCAGTGCCCCGCCGGCACGACCTGGATCGGGACTGCTCACCAGTGCTGCGAGCCGTGCCCCGCAGGTGAGCGCTGCCCGGTCCGTGTGCCATGGCACAGCAGGCGCATTGCTCCCGGTGGCCGTACTCCCTTGTCACCCCACTGTCCCTGCAGGGACATTCCTGCACGAGGCCTGCACAAGCCCTGAGAATAAAAGCGACTGCCGCCCCTGCCCTGACGGCACCTTTCGCACCCAGCCCAACATCCTCAAGGAGTGCCAGGCTTGCTACGAGTGTGACCGACAAGGTGAGCTGGCGGCACGCCACAGCGTGCTGTGCTCTGCAGCACGGTGCCATGCTGCTCACCGCCTGCTTTCTGCAGCTTTCCAGAGTGTGCTGAGCAACTGCTCGGCCACCAGCAATGTCGCCTGTGGCTGTGAGCCTGGCCGCTTCCGTGTCTGCTTTGACAAGCAGTGCAGCGAATTCTCTTGCCGGAAATGCCAGCCCTGCACCGGACGCCTCATCCAGCAACCCTGTGAGTGCTAACAGCTGCCCCACGGCACAACCTGCCAGCTGTGCCACCTCTGGCTGTGCCACCCTTCCTCACGCCCACCCTCTCCCCAGGCTCGGAGGCACAGGACACACTTTGCGACAGCAGCTGCAAGCCTGACTTCTACAGAGAGGGTGATGAGTGCCGGCCATGCCACACGTAAGCATTGACTGTCCAGCCAAGAACGCATGTGGGGCCCATGGCATGGCACAGCATGGCACCCATGGGTCCCATCTCCTTGCAGGAGCACCCTCGACAAGTGTGGCAAAGAGTGCCAGCAAGTGTGCGGCAGCAACAGCGACCAAGGTATGGGGACAATGGGGCCAGGGCTGGTGGTGTACAGTCACCGTGCTGGTCAGCTGATGGGAATGCTCCTGCTCCTCCTTTCAGGCTCAGGTCTGGAGTACATCCTGCTGGGACTCACCGGGCCTCTTTTCCTGGGTGCCCTTGCCATCTACCACAAGAGGAAGAGGCTCTGGCATGGTGCCCTGGCAGGTGGTCCCCTCCCCATGGCACAGGCTGGGGTTGCAGCCACACCATGGTGCCAGTTTAACGGCCGGAGGTGGGACAACTTCTGCTGGACCCAGCCATACTCCCCACCAGGGACAGAGCGTGTCACTGACACAGCAAACCAGAGGCTCAAACACCAGGCCTCGTCGTGTGAGCAGCCTAGTGATGAAGGGGAGCCCTCTGCACCCCCAGAGCCCCGTGGTGCCCTGCTGCACGGCAGCCAGCTCTATGCCATCATTGACGTGGTGCCAGTACGGCGTTGGAAAGAGTTCATGCGGATGCTGGAGCTGCGGGAAGCCGAGATTGAGCTGGTAGAGCTGGAGGTGGCCCACATCCGTGACCAGCAGTATGAGATGCTGAAGCGCTGGTGCCAGCAGACCAGTGCAACACTGGACCACGTCTTTGCTGCCCTGGAACGCATGGAGCTGGCTGGCTGTGCTGAGACACTGCGCCAGAGTCTGCCCGTGGGACCCTGATCCCCACCATCAGCACCCTGGCACAGGGAGGTCCCACCACCTCCACATCTCACTGGGCACCTCATCCCAGCCATACCCCTAAGTATTGTTACTTATGCCGTGTAGACATTTTATGTCAGTTTTATGTCCCCTTCTCACCTGCCTGTCCCCTCTATTTATGGCCCCCTGCTCCCAGGGCCGGGGAGGACCCCATGCCCCAGCACATCTGCTGCCCAGCCACTCGCGGGACGAGCAGGCACCGAGCCCACCGCGAACCCATGGGATAGTTCTCAAGGCTGCCCACTGCCGGGCGCTCCTTCCCCCTCCCCAATAAAGTGGTGTGTTCTCCAGCCGCCCACCCTGGCCCTTCTTCACAAGGCTGTGTCAGCCGGGCACCAGGGCACTGCTGGCCTCTGGGCCACCACTGGTGATGTGGTCACCACAAGTGACAGGGAATGGTGGGTGCTGGCAGAGATGCAGGAAGTGTGGGTGTTGAGGTGATTGTGATGGTGTTGATGAGGGGGCCATTGCTGTCGGCGAGGATGGTATGGGTGGGTTTGGTGTGGACAGCCCCAGGAAGGCTCGGGGCACTGCTGGCGGGGTTTATCGTTTTAATCGCTGGAAAGGCAGGCGGTCTGGGCAGAGGTGAGCCGGAAGTTGGCCTTGAGCGGCTCTGGAGGGGCAGGAGTGAGGGCGAGCGCGCTGCAAGGGCGAGTGGTGCCAGCGGGGCGTGCGGCGATCCCGGCCGCAGCAGCCGAGCTGGGCAGAGCGCACGGAGCCGCGTGTCCCTGGCCGCGGCAGCTCGCTTTGCAACGGGCAGCACAGGGTGGCGGTGGGCTGGCGGCAGCGGGATGTGAGGGTGGAGGAGGCTACGGGTGCCTGGGGCGGTGGGGGGGGGCTTCTCTAGGTTGGGCTATGTGGCCGTTCACGGCAGGAGGAGGGTGCCGAAGCATATCGCGGTCCATGGGAGGACCTGCCAGCCTCCTCCTGCTGCGAAGAGCCAGGATGTGGTGTGGCGTGGCTAGTGCTTGGCTATGTCCCCCTTCTTGAGGATGATCTGTCGCTGCCAGGGAGCCAGCTTTGTCTCATCGTACCCGAGAGTCCTTAGCTTTTCCGACTGCTCCTTCTCCTTCTCCTCCTCCTCCCGCTTCAGCTTCTCCTGCTCTTTCCTGCTTAGCAGCAAAGGGCACAGGGCGCCGCGGTCACCAGAGCCGCGGGAGCCGCCGTGCCCGCCACCCAGGGAAGGGGCTTGCGGCACTCACCGTTTCTGCTCCCTGCGAAGGCAAAGGGGAGAGCGGGGTTAGCAGAGCCGCGGGAGTGACCGGTTAGTGCGGCATCCCCCGACCCTGGCTCACCTCTCTTCCTCCAGCTTCTTGCGCAGGATATCCCTCCTCCAGGCCGGCATGCTGGCCAGGCGCGCCTCCTCTTCTTTCTCCTGCAACAGACAGCCGTGTTACCGGCACTGCCCGCCCTCGCTGCCGGCACCGTGGGGCCGCAGCATCATCCTGGTGCGCGGCATAACATCCTTCTGGCAGCCGCCCTTCTTGGCACGGTACTGGTGGGGTTCACCAGCACATGGCTCGCCGACGGGCCCCTCACTGCCCGCCTTCCGTCGGCGCCGGGAGGATGAAGGAGCGCGTGGCGTGGCCAGCCCTTGCAGCACACCACAGCTTTATTGCATGACACGCGGGGGCCCACGCTGCCCCGGCACCGCAAACGCCACACCAGAGAGGAGCGCGGCCCCGCCGCTGCACCTCCCACACAACACACAGCCACGGCAAGCGGCACACACTGCAACCTCGGCCCGGGGCCGCGCAGAACAGCACCCAGACCTCTGCCAAGCTGAGCTGCACCACGAGCCACAGAGGCAGGCGAGCGCACCCGGGCACCAGCCCACAGCTGTCCCCTGAGCTTGCTACCGCCCCACGCCACACCACTGGCACAGGCTGCAGCATCCCGCTGGACTCAGGTGTCGAACATCTCTGCCTCCTTCTCCTTCCAGAAGGAGAAGCTGCGGTCTATGAAGCGGCAGACGTCCTCCTCGCTGAACTCTCCCAGCTCCGGCACTGGCACTGCTGCCCCCTGCCCTTCCGGGGCCATGGTGGAGGGCTCTGGCAGGCTCTCTACCTCTGCCACAGGGTCATCCCCAAAAAACTCCTGTACGAGGTCCTCAAAGCCGTCGAGCCAGTGGCGGTGGCCAGCCTCGACCTGTTCCAGCACGGTGCGGTGGAAACGGCGGACGCGGTGCCAGCTGTGGCTGCCCAGGCGGTCAAACATCTCGTAGCAGAGGAGGTGGCGGAAGCGCCGCTCCTCGGGGCTGAGGGGCATCTCCAGCAGCTGGAAATAGCCCAGCATGAAGAGGTCGAGCGGGAGGCTGTCGTGGGGCATGGGCGAGCCGCCGACGTGGGGCAGGAAGTGTTGGGGCCAGTACAGCACCGTTGTGCGGCTCAGCCGCCGGATCTGACGCCCTGGGACCCGGCGGGCGACACTCCTCCAGCGGGCCAGCAGCCGCCCCGCTGCCGGTCGTCGCCTCCCCTGCCGCCGCGGCCGCTCCTCTCCAGGCACCGCCGCGAGTGCCCGCTTCTTCCAGTGCTCCAGGAAGAGGAAGACGGCTCGCTCCTTGCACCCCTTGGTGCGTTCATGTGGGCTGCTCGGCTCTGGCAGCGCTGGCCTGCTCCGCCGCACTGCCCCATCCCCGTATTCCTCCTCCAGGATGGGCCGGCGGGTGCTACCAGGGGGCTGCACCCGCTTGCGCTTAGTGACCCTGGGGGAAGGTGCAGGGGGCCCCCCTGGCCCCTCGTAGTTAGCCTTGAGGCTGCGGACAGAGACACCGCAGCCCAGGATCTCGCGCCGGACGTCGTGCTGGGCACCGGGGCTTCCCACCGCTCCCCCCGCCCCGGGGCCCTCCCGGCCCCTCAGGGTGGCTGGTGCTGCGGCCGCGCTCCTCGGCAGCGTGGGGGACTGGCTGCCGCGGGCAGGCGCGTCCTGGTGGGCGAGGGCGAAGCGCCGGGGTGCCGGGGGGGCGGAGAGCGGCACGAGTGGCGGCAGCTCCTTCTCCGGGCCCCCTGGAAGCGGCTGCCCCGGCTGCGCCTCGTGCATCACCCGCAGGCTCCCCAGCTGCCTCTCCAGGTGCTGCATGTCCTCCTCCCGCATCGGCTGCCCGGCGGGTCCCGGTATGCCCCCGCGGGCAGGTGGCCCGCGCTGGCACGGGCGAGGCGAGCGGCTCCCAGGCTGCGGCGGGAAAGAGGGCAAAGGGGCTCCTGAGGCCGTGCCGCACGCACCTCGTGCAGAGGAGACTGCCGCCGTGTGTGGCATCCCCGGGGTATGACTCCCCTGCATGCAGGTAGGGTGGTCCCCAGCCCAACTGGGAGCCAGAGGCAATGCCACGCAAGCCGTCTCGCCAGGTCCTGAGCTGCTTGGGCCATGCCCGCGCCGCGCTCGCCGCTGCAGCGGCACGTGGGACCTCCTACCTTGCGCCTCTGCTCCTCTTCCTCCTGCATGCGGAGCTGCAGCTTGCGAACCATCACCTGCCGCTTCCACTCCGGGATGGGCCGACCCTGCTCGTCCTGGCTCGGCACCAGCGCCTCCACCTCCACCGCTGCACCAGCGCCTGCTGCCGGCACCGGTGAGCTTCCGTTCAGCACTGGCTCTGGTGAGCCGCCTGCCAGGCAGCGAGGTGGCCCAGCAGCCTCGGGGGTGGCCGGCGGGGTGGGCGTCCTGGTGGGTGACGGGGAGGACACTGGCGACTCTGCCTGTGGAAGGAGGGAGGGAGGGCGGTGGGCACTTGCCGTGCTGTGCTGTGCTGTGCCACCGGCTCCCCTGGCCCCCATCACCACCTACGTTGGCCCCTGCCTGGCCGCTGCCGGAGAAGACAGTGGTGAAGCCTTTGCTCTGTGGCGTTGGCTTGAGGCTCTTCCCAGCTTTGATCTCGGCCAGCAGCTCCGAGTTGTCGCCGGTGGGGGACATCATGTTGAACGACTTGGTGCCTGAAGGGAGGCGGGAGGAGCAGTAAGCACCCTGCCAGCGCCATTTCTCTGTCCCTGTGAATCCCCCATCAGCTCACAGGGTAGGGGGGTGGAGGGGTGGTTGGCTGACTGCCCCCCCTCCCCGCCATCCAGAAGCCCCTGGAAGGCCCTTGAAGCAGCATCCTGACACTCAGTCAGGTCCACAGGAACAGCACATCACCAAACTCCTGGGTCCATCAGACCCCAGTGGAGCAACCCCTCAGCACTCAATGGCTCGGCACCCAAGCTCCACAAGATCCATAAGACCAGCACTCCAACAGCAGCTTACAGGGTCCATGGCACCCTGCTGCAGCAGTACCCCAGCACCCAACAATCAGCTGCAAGGGTCCCAGCCTGGCCCCAGCCCCGAATGTCACTCCATGTCCCTGAGGCACTATGTTGGAACAGAAGTGCGCCTCTGGAAGGATGGCTCCATGGCCGGTGGCAGCCCTGCCACTGCAGGACGGCCCCTACAGTCCCCTGGCAGCTCCCGGCAGCGATGCACCGACACCAGCCAGACTCCCTGCCAGCCCGGTGCCCAAAGGGCTGCGTGGCACCGGGACCCCGGAGATGCTCTTCCCCCTGCTCATGCCACCCGCCTCGCGAGCACCCACCGTCCGTGCCAGCCATGCGTGAGTCCCTAGCGGCCCATGGTATCGTGCCAAGGCAAAGCCCCCTCCCCGCGACCGGCGCCCGCAGCTCGCTCTGCTCGGCTGCGCCACGCCGGAGCCAGAGGGCTGCGGGTGCTGAGGGCCCAGCGGGACGCGCGCGCTGCCATCCAGCGCCGGCTGAGACCCCCCGATCCCGGGAGCCGGCGCTAATAAAGCGGGCGCCGAGCAGCGGCCAAGCCCGCCGGCTGCAGTCAGCGGCGGGGGAGCGGCCGGTGCGCTCACGTGGCGGGATCACGCCGGCCGGCTGAGCGCGAACAAAGGCTCTCTGTGTGCGGGGCCGCGGGGCCCGGCTGCCCGCCCAGCCCTGCCAGCCCTGCCTGGCGGCTCCGGCAGCCCCGCACCGGCGCTTGGCCTCCCTCGTGGCACCGCCGGCCGGCGACGCGCAGCGAGGGCCCGGCGGCCGGAGCCCCGCGGGCAGGTGACAGCCCCAGCGGCCGTCGATGCCCCGTGGCCGCAGCACAGGACGGCGCCGGCACGGGCCCCTCCGGCTGTGCCCCGCGCCAGGGCACCCCCTGAACAGGGAGGAGCGTGGGGCCGCGGTACTTACTCTTCATCTGCCTGAGCGCCTTTCCTCCTAGGGAGAGAAGCAGAGAGGCGGCGCGGGGCGCGCGGCAGAGGAAGGATTTGGCCACCGCGAGACAAGAGAGAAGAGAAGCGGCCAGCAGTGAGAGCAGGCAGGGGCGAGCGGGCGTGGGGGCCCCCGCGCCGACACCGGAGGAGAGAAGGACAGAAAGGCTGTCAGGAGCCGCACGGCCGAAGTGCCGCGGGAGGAGACGAGCCAAGGAGATCAATACTACAGTGCAGCCGATGGGACAGCGCCCAGGATCACTCCCTGTGCCCACCCGGCGCCCTGCCACTTACTTCCCGTAGAGGAGGAGGAGCGGCGGGGCCCGGCGGGAGTCTCCACGGGCGGGGGCGGCGGTGGGGGCGTCGGGCAGGCGGTGTCGGGCAGTGGTGGGGGCGGGGGTGGAGGCGGCAGCTCTGCACCAGGTTTGCTCTCCCCGTTGCTCATGGTGTCCGCCGAGATGGGTGATGCCTGCAACAGAGCACGGCAGGCGTTGTTCGGTGCCGGTGCCACTGAGCTGTGCACAGGCTCTCGGCGCGGGGCTCACCTCCTCGGTGTGCGCCATTCGCTGGGGGCTTGGCTGCTCGGCCACAACGTGCCCCAGGTGCTTGTAGTAGTCACCGGTGCTCGGCTGCTTGCCGAAATTCCTTGACCGCCTGCTGGAGTCGGCCCGGCGCAGGCCTTCGGGACTGCTGTCACGCGATGCCAGCTGCAATGGGGAACCCACCTCAGCACCGCCGTGCCCAGCTATGACCGTGGCGCTGGGCCGTGGTGGAGTAGGATCGTGCCAGCGGTTTGCCTTGGGGCAGATGCAGAGCTGGGACGGACAACAGGTGCGTACCCTGGGGTCTGTTCGGCAAACGGCTCTGCCAGGGGCTGCGTGCCATGGTGGCAGCGTGCGGCATCAGTGCCTGGCACTGTGACCCTATAGACTGTGCCGAGGATCCCGTCCAAGCCTCCCCCGGGATAACCCCCTGGGAACAGGAGTGCCGAGCCCCAGCCCAGCGGATTACCGGAAGCTTATCTCGCGCGGGGCTGGGGCCCGGTTCCAAACCTCCCTATGAACAGGGCTCTCAAGCAGCGCAGCCTCAGCTCACCCCAACGCATTCCACAGTGGCTTTGTGCATTGTGCTGCCGAGTGCTGCCTTGCAGGGAGCTGTGCCTGCTCCCTGGGTTTGGGGTGCCACCGCGGCATAGCCCTGCTCCCCTTGCTGGGGGCCCCACTATTTCCATTTCCCCGTACACAACCTCCACCCATGCCATTTTCACGGTGAGCCTGGATGCTTGCCGCCGCTGCCAGCCCCAGCTAAATCAACGTCAGCTCGGTGCTTCCTACTCTGGCTGCCATGGGAGTTGTGCCAAGCTTGGCTCCCTCTCCGGCAGTCCCAGCCCTGGTCTGGCACAAAGATCCGTGCCACTGAGCCCCATTTCATGGCGCACCCGCACCACTGTGGCACCGCTCTGCCACACCCCCTCACTTCCCCAAAGCAGCCTGTTACTCCGGCAAACACTAAAGAGCCAAGGACGTGCATAAGGAGCACTGTTGAGCCTGCCATGTGCCTGGCACACACTGCTCTGCCGAGACCCCCACCCCATGTGCCCCATCCCTCAGAGTGCTGGGCTCGGCCTGTGTCCTGACCGTGCCCAGAATCCTGTCCCCGGTGAGGTGGTAAGAGCCAAGGTAGGGGGTCAGGGTGGCCCCAAATCTACTGCATCCCTATGCCCCCCCAGCCCGCCATGGAGGGCTGCACCCCTCTTACCTGTGCACGCCTGGCTGAGCCCTCTCAGCTCCTGGCAGCGCTGGCTGTGCCACCCGACACCTGTGGCTCGGGCGACACCGGAGCCGGCCGCTCGGGTTACCGCCTGCGCAGCTGCCCACGCCCAGCTCGGCATAGTGCCGGTGGCACCGCCGGGCCTCATGGGCGCGGCTGCCATGGCATGATGCTGCCGGGTGCTCCAGCCGGTGCAGCAGTGGAGTGGGCCCACCCAGTGCCATGGAGCCACCAGAGCCTCACTGGCCCCATCTTGCTTCATCCTCGCTGTTGGTTCAGCCCTAGCCCCCCCAGTGCATGCCAGCGTTGCAGGCATGTGGCCTCCAGCTGGGACTGTCCCCTCCCACTGCAGGCAACAATTCCTCAAAGGGGATGGGTACCCGGTGGCATGTCCCTCCCGGGTGGTATGTCCCTTGAGCTGCGTATGGGGCATGGTGCAGGGGACATGGTGCATGGGGCCGTACCTCTCGGCGCAGCGCCTGGCTCTCCACATGACGCAGGTTGTTCTTGGCCCGCACGTAGATGTCAGCGGTGTGGGGGGCAGCTGGGGGCGCAGGTG